>NC_062520.1:9570345-9787845 GCF_022655615.1 Tachysurus fulvidraco | reverse complement strand
CCTCAGGACATTATGAATCATTGGCAATGTCATATGAACTGCTTTGTACCTCCTCAGCAAGTACTCATCAGTTATGAGTTAAGAGATATGCTGGTAATTACCTACATTGATATCATCATCATCATCATCATCATCATCATCATCATCATCATCATCGTCATCATCATCTATTCAAATGATCTTGAATCCATTTTAAATAGGTATTACAGAGAACAGTAGAACAAGATTTCTGGTGTAGGTGTATTTACGTGTATTATGAGTCAGAAGGTGTTGTCATGAACACTGCCAACATACAAGCACTAACAGATTGGCCATTTCTTTGTAAGTTTATATGACCTGCAAGGTTCATCCACAACGTCAGCATCCTTCCAACACCTCTTAGGTTATTCCAAGGGAAAATAACCTTTTTACAGTTTTTCAGAGCCATGTTCACCACTGCAATTATTTAGGACACTGACAAAACTCCTAGGCACTTTAAGATCACCCTATAGAAAAAAAAATACTTAATTAACTAATCATTTGCCACTATATCTACCAGTCACAATGACTGAACTACTTTCCAACAAATTCTGATTTGTTACGCTAGTCTCAGAGATGCACCAGCAGTCAATATGTGGTTCCAAATGTGTAATGGAGCATGGGAGGAAGCATACAGACAAATGATAAAAGTATTTTTAGTACTTATTGTCAGGCTTCCATGTCTAATTATTTAAAATCTGTTATCCCAGGTCTGCTTGAATGAATCAAATCCTAATTAATTAAAGCTTCATCACCACTGATGGATATTTATGGAGCCATGGCAGTCTCTAGTAAGTTTTACTCTTGACTATACCACTAACAAGGGCAAGTCCAGTACCTGACCAGCCCTGTGTCCCTGGAGCAAACAAAAAAGAACCCCAATAAGCTCCTGGAGTTGCAGATTAAAATCCTGATCATCCACAGACACAAAACCACACACCTATCTCTGTTTGCAAACCCCAACCTACTGATTGCATCACCTGTACACAATCTCCAACATTCCCATAAATAAGCTTATAGACTTCAACCTGTCACCTGTAACAGTTTTAAACCTAAAGTTTAAGTAAGAGTTCTTATTCTCTATCCCTTTTGTTTGTTTGTGCCTGAGAGGTTTTACTAAAAATTATAAACCTGCACCTGCATCCATCTGTTTTTCTCTATGACAGGTTGATTTATTCTACAAGGGTCCTTGTGTTCAGTTGCTGCTTTAAGTCAATTACACAGCTGTCTTCTATAATACAAACCATGGGAAGCACTGTAAAACTATTGACCAACAAAAGAAAAATAATAGAAAATAATACAATAATAAAATCCTTAAAATGTAGTTCTGTGATTTTACATAGTTTTATAGGGTTTTAGTTTCCAAATATTTACTATTTATTGTGTGTCTCTGCAATATTAATTATCTGCTGTTCTTCAGTAATAAAAATGCCAAAACGATTTGGCTTTATTCGGTGAATTGGTTGATGAGAATGTGTTAAATTTAAGCACACACTCTTAAGCGCTTTCCATTTTCTTTACCATAAGGCTTTAATGACAGGCTGGGGGAATCCAATTAGTCCCATTTTATGGTTTCAGCGTGTGATTAGGCATGAAGCTCAGACTGACATATCCTGTTTCTGCATCCAGAATATGAAGCCATCCAATGATGGTTGGATTTGAGATGTTATGCTGCATCGTGTTAAAACGGTAGTGCATTGCTGTTAAAAATATCTGAATTGAGTAAAGCTCTTTATAAGACAGCTATTATATATATAATCTGTTTAACATATATATATGAGCTTGTAGTTTATTGCTTGGTTAAATACATGGCATTGCAATGAGTAATGCCTAATGTATATGCTCAGTATTGAGTCAAACATTTTGATCAGCACCAGCAGGAAAAACAGCCTGAGTATTCAATGTGAATTTAATTTTGCTATTAGATGGCATTTACCTCATCCTTCCCACACTGATTCCTTCCCACACTTGTCTGAAAATGTATCATTATGTAAAGCATATCAGATAACATACTGTATTTTTGGTTTGGCAGGTTATTTTATAAGAAGCAACTGAAACATGAGACAGAATTCATACCAAGTACACACTGAGCATTTCAGTTAACAATGTACCTGTATATACATAGTAAAGCTGAGTCTCCTCAGTGATCGCTGGCTATGTAGCGAACCTTTTAATAACCTAGATAATACGTAAATACGTTTTCTTGATTAAAGAGATCAGCTTTATTGGATTTGGGATAGAGCTAAATTCTCAGAACATAGTAACACGGTTGGTAATAACTTGCTTAGTTAATCCACAGTGAGCATAGCTAAAAATACACCAGCCAAACACATGCATTACATTGAGTAAAACATTTTCATTCTGGTAATTTTAAATTCCTAATTCTGGTCCAACTCTTGCAAAAATAACGCTGCATGCATTAAGTACTATAGGGTTTACTGTAAGTATATATTGTGTATAAAGTGTATATTGACTGGCTCATGATTCAACTCAAACTTAACTTGACTGACTTCCTTATTGACTTGGACAGTTCCAACCGGTCTAAAAACATGAACAAATACAGTATTATCAATCTTAATAAGGTAAATGATTAAAATCATTCTTTTCAGCCATACATTCTCTGGGGCTCCAACAAATCCACACAAAAGACCTAATGATGTCATGAAATTCCTGGATATTCATGATGCATTACTGTTGTGATAAGTACAGTTTCTTTAAGACTCATGTAATTATTTACGTGAATGCTTTTATTATTTCAGTAAGTTGTTAGTTCTAAGCCTCTTAGCCAATAATACAAACTATTTATTGGCTGTGATGATGTGACCAGTAAAAAACTAAACTTTCTATTCAAGTCAAGACGAGTCGAGTCGAGTCAACTCAAGAAGCTTTTATTGTCATTCATTTATATACAGTATATCTAATGCAGTACACAGTGAAATGAAACAACGTTTCTCCAGGACAATGGTGCTACATAAAATGACATAAAGCTACAGAGCTAAGGAGAAAAAGAACTGAAATGAACACAGAGCTTAGGACTTAAGTCCACATAAAGTGCAATGTTCTACCCAATGGATAATTCTGTTCATCCTCTGTCAGTTTCTTCACATTGACAAATTCCGATGTACATAGGTCCATCCATCCATCCATCCATCCATCCATCCATCCATCCATCCATCCATCCATCCATCCATCCATCCATCCATCCATTCATCCATCCATCCATCCATCCATCCACATTCACTAGTGTTTATCCTACACAGGGCCATGGAGAACCTGGAGCCTACGTATAACAGGTGACTCAGAGCACAAGGTGTGAGATACACTGGATTTTGTGCCAATCCATTGCAGGACACAATTGTTCAGAGATTCACATTTACACACTACAAAGCACAGTGAGCTCTGCACATACAGGGAGGAAATGGGATGTTCACAAATCATAATGATAAATGCAACGATGTACATGATGAAATTTATTTGTACAGGATCTGCTTCACATAAGTTGTAACCCTAATGCTACTTAATGGCAAGTTAAATTTATAAAGAAAGATGTTTAGGACATATTATAATAATATAATATAATATTTATTATAATTATATATACATATAATATAATTTTCATTTTGGTTTACTTCTCCCCTGCTGTGGTTAGACACTGATATCAACAGCAAGGGGTTATGGTAGAGATACCTCTGCTTTATCCTGGGCCTAGATTCAGATGGTTGCCTATTAAATGTGATCTATTAACAGGTGATATTAAAAGATATTGGCTAAAAACATAGGTTTGTCCTAATTAAATTCAATTTGTTTATTAAGATTCTGAATGATTTCAAATGCTGCAAAAGAATCAGTGTAAATGTTAAAATGTAAAACGAATCCCTTGGAACAAGCCTTGGAAATTTTAGTTATAGAAACACTTCTGCTTCAGTCAATAATATTATTGTTGGATTTGGTTATAGAAACATTCACTGAGATGAATATGAAGTCTGTAAATAAAAAGCATCAGCACTTTTATGAATAATTTTATGTTAAAGACACAGAAAGGTGGGGTAGTTTGGATAGCCAGTATGTTATCTACAGTATGCAACCTGATAGCTAGCTTTATGTTTGTTTTTAAGTATCCAGTGATTTTGTGCAAAGGCTTATTTGGTTACATTTAAAAGAAAATAGCTGATAATTAATAGAAATAAGCCTGCACCTTACACACTAATGCCATTACCATTATATTTTCCTAGAAGTATAATGGCAGTGTTTTCCTTATGCACATTCATCCACTTGCAGATAACATTTTTAGTGTCAAGTGCACAACCAAAATCGACTTGCATACACAGTATAGTTAAAATGAATGGCCAGTGAATTATTAACATGATTAGTCTGTTGTTTTTCAGAGCAAGCATATCTAGTCTGAGACAAAGCATATGCTGTTGGAGCTAGTTCCCATGGTATCCGTTTGCTGTAAATCAGTCTAATTTGCTTGTATTGAGAGAGAGAGGTGATGCCTCCTAAAAAAAAAAAAAAAGAAAAAAAAGAAAGAAATAATGAGAAATACAGGGAGGTCATTGTCTATATAGTTCTCATGAACGTTCTTGTTTTTTTAAATGTTTATATAATAAATTCCAAACAGAAAACAAGCTACAATAAAAAAAGACAATATGGCTAACCTAGAATAACCCAACTTGCATTTTTCACTCTCATTATCACATTTTTCCAGGCTGGTTTGATTCTGAGCCATAGCTACTGGCTGTAATTTTACATTTTCCCCCCTGTCTGCACTGATTTCACTGGTTTCCTTCAGGAATCCATCAGTATGCAGACTTAAATTCAATTCAAATGTATTTGTGTAGTGCTTTTTACAATTGAATGAATTTAATCTATCTATCTATCTATCTATCTATCTATCTATCTATCTATCTATCTATCTATCTATCTATCTATCTATCTATCTATCTATCTATCTATCTATCTATCTATCTATCTATCTATCTGTTACTGAAGATGAATGAATAACTAATAAATAAGAAGCAGACAGATTACAACTTAAAGATTACAAGAAAAACCTATTGAAAACCATGAAAACTGTCAACAAAAAGTTATTAGCTATACCGCAGGGGTGGCTAACCCGTGGCATGCGGCTCTTTGCCCGGTTTCATTTGGCTCTTACATTCATATTGAAGTTTGTATTTGTGTCTTTTTAATGTGTGTGTTTCGCTTCGCTTGAGTTCAATACAGTATTTTCGTCAAACATGCATGTGAGGGGGATGAAAATACCTCAAAGTTTCCCAGTAAGAGCAAGATCATTTGAGTAAACAATTTGTGTCAAGTTCGCTCTCAAAATGGCAGGGGAAAAAGGTCATGTTCATGTGTGCCCATGTGTATGATGTGGCTCTTTGTGGTATCACAGTAAAAAATGTGGCTCTTTACACAGGTTCATCAACCTTCCGAGCACCACTGAATTTGCGAATCACAGTGAAACGTGGTGATGGTAGCATCATGTTGTGGCAATGCTTTTCTTCAGCATCAGCTGGTCAGATTTCATACTGAATAATTCATGTTAGTCATAACGTTTGTTTGTTGTTTCTGGATTTTGACCAGAAATATACAGATATAGATTTATACACCACACACTGACACAGAGATTTTTTTTCTGAATGTGTGTGGGTGGAATACAGTGGTTGTGTTAGAGATTGAAGTTGAAGTCACAGAGATGTTCTTAGTTATTAACATTAGAAACAGGCAGTAGGGTCAAATGTACTTGAAATTAGCTTACAAAACAACAGTAAATACACAAATCAGAATTACAGTATTAATACTTGAACACACCTTATCACATGTATACTATTTAAATATACTTTACATGTATACTCTGTGGGGGCACGGTGGCTTAGTGGTTGGCCGTTAGCACGTTCACCTCACACCTTGTGTGTGTGGAGTTTGCATGTTCTCCCTGTGCCTCATGGGGTTTCCTCCGGGTACTCCGGTTTCCTCCCCCGGTCCAAAGACACACATGGTAGGTTGATTGGCATCTCGATAAAATTGTCCATAGTGTGTGTTTGCATGAGTGAATGAGTGTGTGTGCGCCCTGCGATGGGTTGGCACTCCGTCCAGGGTGTATCCTTCCTTGATGCCCGATGACGCCTGAGATAGGCACAGGCTTCCCATGAACCGAGGTAGTTTGGATAAGTGGTAGAAAATGAATGGATGAATGTACACTCTGTGTTTTATGTATACACACTGAAATGACCAAATATAAGACATCTGATCAGTGACCAGGTTATGGATTGAAGAGAGATAATTTAGGTTTTACAGAAAACAAGGAGAACCAAAAGATTCCATGACCACCGTGCAAATAAAACGTAATTAATTACTTATGACCCAAAAGTGCTGGAGATTCCAGCTTAGTTATGAAGAATGAAATAAATCTGAGGCATATGCAAAATCATTTTCTCTTTGACCACAAATTGTCATTAAATAATGTAACAGTCATCCTTTTCTTGCTGTAATATTTTCTATTACCACCATTTGTCTTCAGTTTTGAAATCTCTTTATTTTATAATTCATCTATCTCCCTGTAGAGACAAAGTGACTGCCCGTATAGAAGTCGTTTCTCATCATGCTGAGTCGACGAATCTGTACTGCGAGGCAGGATATTGAAACTCCCTTGAGCTGACGATTCACTGATTGTGTGGAAAGTGAACTGTGACTAAATATCCTATTAGAGGAAATGGAAATCCAATCTCAGATCTTGCTATGAGGGGAAAAGGGGAAAAGCCCATAAACACTCAGTGCTTTGACCTATGGTTATTGATGTCTAAACAGGTTTGAATCAGCTGTAACTTCTCTAGAATTATTTAAAGTAAATAACATGGTAGCACAAGCATGGTAACTTGTTTCTTGTCTTTGTAATCACCTTTGTTGTCGTCTTTGTTGTCACTGGCACAAATCTAGAGTCATGGCTAGGAAGAGGTGATGGTTGCCAACTTGAAAAGAAAAACAGTAAAGAAGCCTTTATAAATCATCGTTTAAATCATCATATAAGTCAAAAGTCTGCCTGTTTATCTAGAGGTCAGACAAAGTGATGTAAGTGATGATAATGTCACAGACAGCTTGGACATTTCCCCAGGTAATTCACACGTCTTTGTTTATGCTTGCCCTTGCCATGTGCTCTCTGTTTATGTTTTATTTCTAAACATGTGCTTTGTCCCATCATATCCATTGTTCTGTTTTCCTGCATTTTCATTCTCACCAGCTCCTCATGTTCCCTTGATTACTCTGCCTATTTATACCATGTCATTTTTGAGTCTTCTTTGCTTTGAGTTTTCACTAAACTGTGATTCCTTTTGTCTTTTCCATGTTTTCCTTTTCTGAGTGCCTGCCATATGAGATTTCCCTGTCTTTTACCCTTCTTGTTCTCTCTGGGTTTGCCATTTTGATTCATTCAGATACTGGACACGTGCTTGGATTTGACCTACGGTATGGACTTGTTTGCTTTGATATTTTTCTCTTAGTTCCACTAATAAATATCCGTTATTATCCTACATCATCCTACATCTGGGTCTAGAGCACTGTGCAGTGATTAAACCTTGTGCCTTCCAGCTACAGACCTGGGTTCAATTTTCATGGCAGGTGGTGTTGCTGTGACAGAAAACTCAGCCATGTCAGACCCAGCAGACTACATGGAACAGATAATGGCTTCACTTGACTGCAGTGGATTCGAGGTGGATTCTTATGGACGCAACCTAACCTGAATTATTTTATTGAAAACAGCAAGGTATTACCAGGTCATTTTAGTATCTTACAATTAAAAAGTGCAAAAGGGACTCACAGCTTCATAGGATCTGAGGATTTGTTGCTGCTATAGACAAGGCCAGAGAAGTCCTCAAGCAATTCACTATATGAAGAAAATAAGAATGACAAGTGACAAGAAGGAGAACGCACAGAAAGGCATATTGTTTATACATGCTTCAGTGTGATCAATGGCCTACTGTTCCACTGTTTAGTGAAGATTTAGAGACAGCCACAATGGCAGGATCTGCATTCAGCACACTCAATCATTTGGGTTTGACTGGCTTGAGCTGCAGTGGATGTACCACAGGTAGGGTTAGCTGCACAGGGGATGTGAGGACAATATGACAAGGTACCCAGGGCTTCATGAAACCACTGTTCAGCTGTGCAGATGCATCTGGGATCTGCCAAATGGCGTAAATGTATATGCTTTCAGACATGCGGGTAAAAGATAGATGAAAATAATTTATCAATACCATGCAGAGGTCATATTTCTACAAGTAGGTGGTGTAGCTTGTATAATGTAAAAAGTCTGAACATTATTTCCTGCTTTCCTTTAGTCAAGTAAGTCTCAATTTGTTTGACAGTGACATGACAAGCACAGATGGCATATCTTACTGATATGTCAATTATCTCAGCACATTTACTGTGTGAATGCAGTGGTGGAAGCGCACGTCGTGAACAAGCTGATAAACTACGGGCATTCAAACAAGCAATCATTTTTTTTAGCAACTCATCATCATCACTCAAAATCAAAATATACAAACTAATTTTACATTAATGTGATTTTGAGTGGTGATGATGAGTTGCTAAAAAAATGTAGTCAGTCTCAAATGCTTTCTCAACTTGAGATGGAGCAGGACTTTTGATCAATGGTATCTGGGGTCTGAAGAGAAACCATTTGAGACTGACTACAATCGGTGATAGAATCTATTCTATTTCATTAAGGTTTGGGGGTCTACAGATTCAGTTAAACACAGTACTTAATTTTACTTTCTTTCTTTCTTTTTTTTTTTTTTTACAATACTTATTTTATTTCTACTCTTGACTAAAGTCAAGGACATAATACACACTGTTAGAGTTCATTCAACACCTGACATTTGTGGTTGCAGGTTTCATCAGAGCTTTTTCTTAGAAAGACATAAAAACTGACAATCAAAGGCAGAGTGATATTCTGGTTGTCATGGCAATTGGACAGAAGGGTGGATGGAAGGGAGATGTGTGGCAGCATCAACTTCACTTGTTAAAATGATCATCATATACGGTTACTCAGGAATGAGCTGTGTGCTCATCCAGCATCAGACATGTTTATTTTATATTAACTTAAAGCTACAGTGCTGTGCTTATTTTCTATATACTGCACATGCCATTTTTACTATGCAGCTGACCAGGAGGTCAAATCTTTAAAACCAGAATAGACTATTCCAGCTGGCAAGTAAAAACGTATAAAATATACAGTATACAAAAGGTCCTTGTGAAGAACCTTCTATGGACTTAATTATTAATGCAGCCACATGGGAAAAAAAGGCAAATGTAGTCAGTCAGATATAAGGGAGCATATTAAATATACTTGCATAAACACTTAATATTTAGTTTAGCATCAGAACATGATTTTTTTTTATTACAATTTTATTGACTGATTTGAATTATGCAGAGTGAGCATGATTACTTCTTGTAGTGATACAGTAGCATGATCTCACAAGGATGTAGGCTCTGAGTGTAAGAAATAACTGCAGTATTATATGAATCTGACTAACTCATGGTGTAGATTAATAACAACCTGATGTTATGGCTTCACATCACCAGGGTCCAGGGTTCAGTCCAGAGCTGTGGTTAGGGAAGGGATCTGCCAGAACTGATTTTGAAAATGCATGTTGATGATTTATATTGGATTTATGAAACAAATTGTGTATATTTTAACCTAACTAGATCTAATGTATGCATTTAAATTAAATACATCAAGCATGAGCATTTTTCAGTGCAATTATTGCGATGACTAAACCCTAAATTTAGATTAAATGGAAGTTTTCACACCTGTGACTCAATGTAATTGTAATAACTGTTTGTGCATAAATAGTCAGTGAGTTTCTCAGCTCATGAGGTGATGCACTGACTTGGCTGGATACTGCACCATGGGGAAGACAATGGACCTGCATAATAATGTACTTTATAAAGCAGGATAAGGATAAAAAAAATATATCTTAACACTTGAAAATGCCAGTCAGTACTGTTCAAACTCTGATAAAGATGTAGAAAATAAGAGGTTCTGTTGATACTAATAACAAGAAAGATTTCACTCATTATTGCCAGGAGAATCGTTAGGGAAGCAAAGAAAAACCCACTTCAAGAGAAATACTGTACAGGCTGCTCTTGAAAAAAAGTGGTGTTGTTGTTTCAAGGAACACAATAAGGAGGTACTTGAACACAAGTGACCTGCATGGTCAAGTTGCCACGAGAAAGGCATTACTGCACCAATGCCACAAAAAGGCCTGTCTTCAATGTCCCAGACAGTACCTAGCTTTTGGAACAGTCATTTGGAGTGATTAGACCAAAACTGAACTTTATTGTCACAACCATAAACACTATGTTTGAAGAGGAGTCAACAATTCCTACGGTGAAAAGTACACCAGCACCACTGTAAAGCATGGTGGTGAATCTCATCTGATCTCACTGATTTGTGAGCTTCAGTGGCACAGCGAAGTAACCCTAACCCTAGCTCTTAGATGTTTCAACATGACAATGATCTAAAGCACAAGGCAAGGTTGACCTTCCAATAGCTACAGCAGACAAAGATGAAGTTTCTGGAGTGGCCATCAGTCCCTATCAGTCAATATTATTGAGCCACCTTGGAAAGATCTTAAACATGCACTTTTAAACGAACACTTTATCTGTGCTGGGTCTGCATTTGACAGTTCAAATTTAAATGCACCTGTCCCATGTTCTGCCACCACTGCAACTGATAGACATCTGGATTTGTTTGATTTTTGTTTGATTTCAATTGTGCAAGTTAGTAAAGCGGAGGAAACCCCCGAGGCACAGGGAGAACATGCAAACTCCACACACGCAAGGTGGAGGCTGGAATCGAAACCCCAACACTGGAGCCCCCCTTAAAAATAATATTTTAAACAATTTTCAATCTGGTTTTAGAACTGGCCACAGGACTATTACTGCTGCTATGGGGGTAATAAATAATCGTATTTGTGCCTTGAATAGAAAACAACATTGCGCTGCTTTATTTGTAGATCTATCCAAGGCGTTTGACTCCGTAGTTCATGAATTGTTGCTGAACAAACTTAGGGATGTGGGCTTTAGTCCTAATGCTTTTAAATGGTTTAGTAACTATTTTGTAGATTGAATTCAGTGTGTCTATGCAGAGGGCCACAAATCTGAGTTTCTTGGGATATCTAAAGGGGTCCCTCAGGGGTCTATTTTGGAACCTATTCTGTTCTCTATTTTTATTTAGGATTTAGGTAAGGACGTTCAAGCAAAAGTACACTTTTATGCTGATGACACTGTCACTTCTACATATGCTCCTTCCATAGCACAGGCACTTAAGAACTAAAGGTTTGCAAACATTTAAAAAGGGATTATTTCCTTATTTTCTATGTTTTAATGATTGTCCCATTCTGTTATGCTTTACATATCACCTTGAGTAATAAATCTTGAGTAATTTCCTATCAGAAATAAAATACAACTGTGAACACCTTGGGAGAATTTGCAAGATGTGTCCCATGTTTTTAAAACATCTCGCAAATTGCAAATTCTCCCAAGGTATGCACAGTTTTGAGCACAATGGTGTTATATAACTTTAATAAATCATTCTGACTTTGCTACAGAGAAAGAGCAATATTTTTGTTAACTGTTGTCCGACGTTAACTGTTGCACAATAAGCAAGTACAGATGAGTAGAACAGATATACAAATGTAATTGTAACTTATATTAACGATAGTCATTTTTGGACATTTTTGTTCCATCAGTACAGTAAAACTCTAAAAAACAATTGTTTTTGGAAACTGTCAAGCATTTCAGTAATATTTATATACTTTTTATGTACTTTTTTTTACATTGTTGGTAAAAGGCTGCACTTTCAGTGTGAACATTATATGCATATTCAATGACATTTTATTCATATCTGGAAAGTCCATAATGGATTCCATACTCAGCAAATAGCAGGCTTCTGTCAGCAGTCTGCATATTAAACACTTCCGTTCACACTTCTGCATTGAGTAACCCACAAACACACAGTTGGTGTCAAACACAAAAGGAATAAAAACCATACACTGTTCTGCAACACATCACAAATGCTCAGTGGCTTGAAGAAATCCAAATACAATCTGAAAATTGATGAATACATATAAAACATTACAAAACATCTGTGCTTAGCTACTGGAACAAATCCTGGATGTTTTTTCAATAGGTTTGAAAAAGGTTTAAAAGGCACTGTAAATTAACCGTATAGAAATCCCTTCTATATATACAAGTGATGAACGCAATTTAGTTTATAACCAGTAAGCTAGCTCTAAAAATTCTCAGAGAATTGGTTTACATTTAATAGACTCGGACACACACCTTCCTTTCTTTAGTCAGAGGTTGGAATGAAAGAAAAACATACAAAAACATCTACTATTTGAATATGAATGCATATTTAAATATCCGTATATTTTGTATGAAGATACATATTTATTTATTTATTCAGATGTAAATAAATGCATATAATTAATAATTTGTTATTTTACATAGTATTTTAATTGTTTAAAACAAAACCTATCGTAGGTTCAATTTCACTGCAAATTAATTGGACTGCCATTACAAATATTACTGCAGAGCAGACTGCATGGTATAGCAGTATTTATCATACACTATCCTGAGTTGTTAACCTTCTGTCATTCAGATGAATATAGTGTACATCAAATATTTATTGTGATGTGAAATTTTACCTTTAAATTTAGTAGGGGAGTTTGGGGAACAACCTACCATGGGGCAGCAGAATGTAACCTGTTTTTTTTTTTAAATAGACTATTACACAAGGTCAAGCAGCATGTATTTCTAGTCACATTAACACATTTACAAGGAATGCACTACAGCCAAGTTCTAGAATGATTCACCTGCAAAAAAGACTGGAGATCTTGATAGCAATTGTGAACTGATGGAATGCTTTATATACAGTAAGTTTGAATGTAATACAAAGCAGAAAATGTCATGGAGGTAAAGTAGTGCACTGTAGATCATGACAGCCCCATTCAGTAATGTAAACTTATTGCTTTTCTTTAACTCTAATTATCATGACAAGTTTTAAATATTGAACTCATGTTTATACGTCTTCAAAAATCTCGTCTTCAAGTTGTGTTTGCTCACATTTTTAAAGCAGCAGGTGAACATTTGTTTCGAAGTTTAACATCCTGAAATGGCTTACAGTTTGTACTGCCCTTATACATTATTGCAATGTAATGCCAACAGACTCTGCTGTATTAAAGCTATGATTCAGAATTGCATCAGTACTGTAGAATTCACTAGAATTAACTATACCACAATATTGATTGATGGGGTTTAGGTCGGATATCTCTCTTAGAGAGGTTGCATTTGTACCTGATCAGAAGTAGGCAGTGTTTATTTGCCAGCAGCTGGACCCTATCCTAGCTAATATTAACTAGCCTGTTGGCTAACTAGTTAGTTCATCTGTTAGATACTAATTTGATTTATCTTTTCAAGCTGACTGGCAATGACGTCTGTATGGCCATCAAAGATTTCATTTCACATCTATAATAAATCATGGCATTAATATTGCATATTTACATTGCATGTTCCAATAACAACTAACAACTAGCATTTCTATACAAATCCTGTCTTGACATACTGTATGCACAGAAGTCCCCTGGTATTTAATGTGTCCTCTTTCGATTAATAGATGCACCTGTGATGTTTTCCCCTTCTATACATAGAATAATAGTTTTACTCAAATAACAGTTGAAACAAACAACAGTTTTGTGTCACATAATTCTGAGAAACACACAAACAAGATTTGCACAATTTTGTGTTCTTAGATAACACAATAAAGATGCAGGATTTGCTTTGGCAATGCATACACATACACATTTATACCTGAATTCATATTGGTGTATGTGTATTAATTATGTTTTGGAGCCTGTGCTAAAAATGTAACAAGAAAAATCAGCATGAACATTGGGATCATTTTTATTCCATCAGTCTATTTTGAACAAATTGGTTAATGGTCTAATGATTGACTCATTAGAAGTATATAATTTGTATTTTGGTGAAGTGCTCCTGAACCATGGGCCTAAGCCAATCATGTTAATCCAAGATCACTGGACTGAGCCAGAGTTTTTCCAGCTTGATTTTTATTAAAATACATGCAACACTACTGCCCTCTGCTGGTCACTGAGTTTCATAATCGTGAAGTAGTATACGAAGAAGAAGAAAGCTTATTAATGCTTAACATACATTTCAGCACAATGGAATGTTTTTCTTTGCAAATTCCAGCTTTAGAGTTTTGGGGTCAGAGCACAACTTCTTTAATAGTATGACTCGTGTTCCTGACTCCTGTGTGACTACAGTGAGATATCTTAGTCAATGTTAGGGATTTGTTTGCTTCTCTCTGATAATCGTGTATATTACATTTACCAGTTTAACAAAGATCTCTGGAATTTAAACTCCGGGTAATCATGATTATGATACACATACTGAAAAACATTCAGTATTAAATGTGTTAGAAGTATTATGGAAACAAACAAAATCACATATCGATAATACACATTAAATGCATTTTTCATAATTTTTGTCATTAAAAAAATATATACTATTATACAATCACCAGGTATATATTACATTTCAAAGAAAAACAAAAAAATAGATTTTTACTAAAACTAGATTTTGCTAGAAACTAATTTGGACAGACAATGAATTCATTGTCTAAAAATGATTGGTTCTGTGAAAAGTTTCAAGTGAAGTCAAGTGAAGATGCTTTAATTGTCATATATAACTAAGGGTTAAAGAGTAAAGAAAATATAACTCAGTGTTTGATCGAGCCAAGCACCTGGGCATCATGGCTGGAGTCCCACGGCTTTAGAATCTTCCTCCTTGATTTCTCCCAACCTGACTAAGGTGTTGTTATTGTCTGCATCGGGCTCTGAGGGGCTTGATGTGGATGATGAGGAATAGGACTGAATTCCATCTGAAGGAGGAGCAATCAGTGGCATTTGAAGAGCCGCTGGAGGTGATTACGCAAACAGTTTGGGTTGGCCTGATGAGTAAGCTACTGTTGTCTGTTCTAAACTTGAAAACTGCTACCTGACATCAGACTGTGTGCTGCCTCTAGGCAGAAAGCCCTCTTTCTTTCCTTACCTCCATACTGAGGTATCAAAGTCATAGCAAAATACTCATTCTACTTGAATGTTCACCCCAGCCTCTAATTATTCTGCGGTCATACTGTAGGCCTCATTGCACATGGATATGTGGAGCTACCCAGAGTTAAAGAGACGTTAGCAAGCTGTTTCTCCCATTCTCTGTTGGCAGTGTAGAGAAAGCCTGCACTGCTATCTAAACCATGTAGGGCTACAGCTGCATTATTAAACAAGGCTTACAGACCAGGCTGACCAGGCTGGTCAAGAGCTGCACACCATGGCAGTCTTTCACGCCTCCCTGGCCGACTTGCTCAGCCAAGCCACAGACCTTGCCCTCCATGCCACAAAGCAGGTGGACGTTCCATTGTTGCATTAGTAGTTACAGTATGCAAAGGCACCTTAGGCACAATTTAACAAGGATAAAAGAGAACAATAAGAAAGAATGGCTAAGCTGTTTGCACTCACGTGCATAGATGCTGCTCTGCCTCCTCTGCGTCTCCAGGACAACCATGTACTCAATTATATAGATGACTGTATTAGCCCAGATTAGGCCACATTAGGTTTGTGGGATTCAGATTCAACCCAGTAAAGAGTGTTCTTTCCCTTTCTCAGAGAACCACCTTCCTGGGGCTGATTTGGGATTCGACCACCATGTGAGCATGCTTGTCTCCTGCTCTGGTGAATTCCATTCTTTCTACTGTAAAAAACATTTGCCTAGGCCAACACCTTTCTTACTGCATAGGCAAAGAGATTATTGGGGCTCATGGCAGCAGCAGCCAAAGTTCACCTTTTGTGTCTACTACACGTAAGGCCATTTTAGTTCTTGTTTAGTAGCAGGTCATTTCACCCAACATTCACCCTCTCAGGGTCATAAGGGTTACAAGGCTTCTTACCATGGGTCCCACTCCTGGGGCATGTTTCAATGGACACCTCCGTCACAGGCTGTGTTGTGGTCTTAGACAGCCCTGCTCATGGCCTCTAGGAAGGCCCTCATATCTCGTTGGCACATAAAGATGGGGGACTTTAAAGGGCCTGTCAGACGTAGATGCTTCACCACATGACCTCCTTGAGCCAATAGACTTGTGTGTTTTCACACACAGCTTCGGAAATCGTTTCCTCAAAGAGGCGTTCCCATAGAATCAAGCCATGACGCACGCAGCATCTCATTCCCTTCTCAGTGAACCGGGTTAAATACGTAACCTAGTTTAGTTTTCTTGATTAATTTAAAAATCTTTCTTTTAAATCTGTTAAGATAAACAGCATAGCAATGTCGAATTTGACCAGGCTGACACAAATTTCAGTGACCCAGATGCTAAAGATATTTCAATTATTGAGAGAAACTTCCAGCAATTCAAAGTTGTATTAGGCAATCTTATGAAGTGTACCATATAGGACATCCATTTACATCATACTTATAAACCTATAATTCCTTTAACAAAGATAACTTATTGGAAATGTTTTCAGTTATTACAAAACATATCCCAGAATTGGAAAAACTTAAATTGAGTTGCACTCCTTAGGTGTCTTTCTTGCCATGTAAAATGAATCCCATTTAGCAGGATATTTATTTAATAAGCTGTCTGCAGGATATAAAAATAGAATAGAAAAATAACAACCTTGTTACAGTGTGTATGCATTGTGGCAATAAATTAATTTCTTTATACCGTTTGAAAATGTCTGGTATGTTGATTTTCAATTCCACCAGCAGAATAGAATACCAGTGCATTGGTAAAAAGGGTTAAACCGATTATGGTAATTTAGTGGATTTCATCTGTCAAAGAAAAGTTTCAGGATGTTAACCACACCCCAAATTCTGAAAAGTCATGAATTGACTTACACAACTGGGTAAAAGTTAAGTATTAAAAACAACACAAACTTTTCATGAATGTATGTATTACTATTACTCTGGAGTCATCAACATATGCGTATACAAGTATTCGAAAAGCAATAACTGCTAAGGGAATATAAGTGAAAATTCTACAGCTCTTTCAGACGCGGAGCTGGAGCCTCTTCTCTGTGTTGGACTGTGTTTCGACTGTAATTTGTTATGAAAGGAAAAACTTGGGTGGTGCAGGTGTTTCTGAAACGAACATTTTCTAGGGCCTCATACATAAATTGAAACTCCTGTTGGCTAAAACTAGTGTCTCCAGGCTTGGTCTTTTCATGGAAATTCTGAGAGATCCACCCAAATTGACAGTTCTTGGAGCTTAAATGCTCCTCAGGCATGTGTTCAAGCTTCAGAGGTGGTTCAATGGATAAACATGCTGCAAGATGTACAATGGAAGGTTCTTTCTTAATGCTCAGAAAAGGTAGACTACATATTCAGGCTAAGAAGTTCTTACTTATAAAGTATATTTTCCATGCAAATCTTCATTGTAAATGTTAATATGGTTTTATATTATATACCCATTTCTTTCTGAGATGCTTGTTCCTTTAATCATTAGAATTCTGTGCAAGGATTTCCCAAACGAGGTAAAAATGTCTCACTGAAAGCCAATGATATCCTGAATAATTTTATATCAGACTTGTGGCAATAAATTTATATATTTGTTTATACAATTTGAAAATGTCTGGTATGTTGATTTCCAATTCCACCAGCAGAATAGGATGCCGGTGTATTGTAAAAAAGGTTCAACAAATTATGCTAATTTAGTGGATTTCATCTGAACAAAATCATAAGAAAAGTGTCTGATGTTAACATAAAATTCAGACTAGAAGTCACGAATTGACTCAAACAATTGGGTACACATTAAGTGTTAAAAAACAACACAAACTTTTCATAAATATAGAATTACATTATGGACAAAAGGATTTCCGGAAAACATAGCTATTGCATTATGTATAAATGGCAGATGCCTGTATTGGGTAAAAAGATTTGCAGTGAGTAAAACGGTTGAGTGGCACCTTTTTGGAAATTAACAAACAGAACATATTAGACTCTAGAGCAAGATATAAGAAATCTAATAAGAAATATAGAAATAGGTTTCCTGTATAAAGGAAAAACCAGTAAAAAGCAGGTCTTGGAGGCCATCTCATCTGATCAAGCTACTCTGCTTTAACCTTTACAATTTGAGTAAATGAACATGTTATGTCTCAGAACCAGTATAGAGAAATGAAGGACCAGATGGACCACCCTCAATTCAAGTGATGTGTTCCCGGGAGCCACATGGCACCTGTGCCCCAGTAGCGTCACACTGCTCTCCAGCTGTGGTGACTGTCTCTCCAGTAAGGTACTGCCCCCAAGTGGAAATTATCAGTAGAGAAGTTTTTTTTTTTTAAATGATAAATTAGAAGAGATTTTCAGCAGCCTAGAGCCTGAGACAAGAGAATTTGGGGTCCAGTTGTGGATGAATAATGTATTAATTCTGAAATACTGTACCATCATCTGTGTCAGAAACCAGTACTACACATAACAGCCTGGATGAATCCAACTGGAAAATATAATAACGTTTGCCACACATTTAAGTGAAAGGGTAAATATAGCCTTAAGCTGATGAGTCCGGCTTCAGTGTTATGGAGTTTGTTTCAGATTTCACTGAGGTAAAACACTGTAAGGAGCACAAGGAGGGTACAACTTTTCTGTTTTAGTTTTTAGACAGTATTTGGGATAATAGGAGGTATATAAAAGAGCGGTAGAACTCTCATACTGTATATAGAAATAAACAAATCCACTGTCCTTTGTAAGAAATTTGACTGGGAACAGGTATGAGTGTTCAGAAGTCTGGTCATTGGGAACAGGGTAAATGTTTGTTCTGGGAAATAAAATTTGTGGATTGTGTGGACCCCTGACACAGTGTCTTTCTCTTTTTAATATTTGGGATTTGTATATTTATCCTGCAAAAAAACAAAGCTTCTGTACTGCCTTTTAGAAAGTGCCCAAATATGGAAAGATTGACACAGGGAATATTAAATCAAAAGTTTTGTGTTCAAAACCAAACAACAGTGCATCCACTGTTTGACAAATCACATACAAGTCTCAGAGTAAGAAATAAAGGAAAAATCACACACGTCAGACATATCAATACAGATTTCCACAGAATGCAGACACCAGACTGATGCCCGATCCTAAAAATAGTAAGAAACAAAACGTTTGCAGCACAAATTAGATAATTTCTGCAGAACCTGGACTAAGGAGTCAAGCATGATTGCACTCTGGAAAAAAGCCAATTGTTTTTGGAGCTAAACAACAGTTAGTTCTCAATTAACTGAGAATATACTGTAGATTTAATGTGTCTGTAGAGGGCAGTATAAAGTCACTCAAACTTTACTGTAGATATGATTCAAGTCTTATAGTATTTGTCTGTTGTCAGCATCAGTTTTGAAATGAAATTATAATTAATACACTGTTATGTAAATGTATCTTGCTTAATATGGAATTGTGAAAGTAAGACTCAAGAAATGAATCTCTGAATGTATTCACTCTCATAGTTGGTGTGAATTATACAGTAAAAAAAATCCTAATTATTCAGCATTTTGTGTGTGTGTGTGTGTGTGTGTGTGTGTGTGTGTGTGTGTGTGTGTGTGTGTGTGTGTGTGTGCATGTATTTTAAGCAATCTTTGGTTATCATTAACATTAACATTATATTCACATGTGAACATGTTTAGAACAAAAGGAGACCTGTTATATGTCTTCTTTTTTCATGACTGATAAACTGTAAACAAACCTGCAGTCAGTAGACCAAGTCTTAAAGAAGTCTCAGCGTTGGTATGTGTGTGCTGGATCCTATTCAAGGTGTATTTCTACTTTTCTCAGTGTTTCCTGGTGAATTCGTAGTTTCTACGAAGGAATAAATAGGTCCAAAACACTCCTGAGCAGGAAAAAGTGTTTATTGTAGATGAATGAATGTTTTCAGTTATGACCTGAACTACTGGTCTGAAGTATATGCTAATACCACCACTAACCACCACCACCACCACCACCACCACCACCAATACTACCGTTGTTGCTGCTATTATTATTATTATTATTATTATTATTATTATTATTATTATTATTATTATTATTATTATTATTATTATCATCATCATCATTATATTTATTATTACTATTATTATTGTTATTATTATTTTTATATTTATATTTATATTATCATCATCATCATCATCATTATATTTATATTTATTATTACTACTGTTATTTTTTATTATTTAATTATTATTATTATTATTATTATTATTATTATTATTATTATTATTATTATTATTATTATTTGTAGTAGAATTAGAAGTAGTAGCAGTAATAGTATATCTCATACACAAAAGAACATTTTAATAATAATTTTATAATTACTAATAATTTTTATTATTATTATTATTAATAGGCAAATTTCCCCAAGCTCCACGTGTTTACGTTAACACATGTAGAGGAGCGTGCAGCCTGGAGCGCGCTGATGACGTAAGCAGAAGGCGGCTGTATAAGAGGTCGCGCGCAGCAGAGACATGGCCTCCTCCAGCGACAGTGTGTGGAACTGCAGCGTGGACAGAAACAACACTGTCACTTTGGACCTGAAGTTTTCTTCTGTTTTCAAACTCACTATTCCAACAGTTTCTTCAAGCTTGTTAATGCGAGAGGGTAAGTTTGCATAAAGCTTGTTTTTATGGCACTGGAGCTTGTATTAAACATTATGACTGATTTTTGTTCCCATTGGTAATTTATTTATTTATAAATAAGTGTTTTTATAAGAGTTTAAATAAAGGTTTTAAATATATGAAAGTTCCTTAAATACATTTTCAACATTTAAAAAAAAATATTATTTCAACAAATACAAGCTTTCTTCTTCTTCTTCTTCTTCTTCATCTTCATCATCATCATCATTATCATTATCATTATCATTATCATTATTATTATTATTATTATTATTATTATTATTATTATTATTATTATTATTATTATTATTATTATCGGAACTTATTGGAAAGCCTTTCAGTATAATATAATATAATATAATATAATATAATATAATATAATATAATATAATATAATATAATATTCCTTGAGAGAAAAACAAATATTTTTATGCCTATGCAACTGTTGGTAAATATTGGGTAGGTATTAATTTGTAATGCCCTCTATGTGGCAAACAGGTGATTCACTGCTTATCATCCTGAAGTCATTATCAACTAATAAGCTAATTAACAGCCCTTTCTGAGTTGTTGTGTGTGTCCACATGTGTTAGAGCAGGAAAACGACTAAAATACACAAGCAGGACGTTTTCCAAGACGAGGATTGTTTTAGCAAATGTTGGTGTCATTCCAACTTGTAGGATTTGAAAAGGTAGGAAATTGTACTGTACATAGCTAAAAATACATTCAACATTCTCTTACTCTTCATTCTCAATGTGAATTTAGAATTTCTCTTATTCAGAGGAGCAACACTAAAATAGTAGCCTGTCTTTTTCAATGTGAACTGTGTGGGAAATATGTGCCTTATTGCTTACTGTATATGGAAATAGTTTTGGCCTGCATTTTAAAAGATAAATACAGTTTGCCATCCACATTCAGTGTTCACACAAAGGTCAGGTTTGCTACACTATAATACACTAGATGGAATAAACATGTTCAGATAAGTCTGTACTATTATCTGCTAGTATATTACAATGAGTCTGTTGCCGAATGAACTGACATTTGGGCTTTATTTATATACTAGTATTATTGCTTTGCCTGCAACTCTGCATCTGTATTTTGGTTTAGTGTATTTGTCATTATGGACATTTTTGAATCAGACATTTTTTCTATACAGTTTTTGTTTTGTCACTAAATGTAATAGAAGTGTTTCTAAACCTGTAACCTGTTCACTATTTGTTTGCTGGCTGTAATCCACAATGGTTAATTTTATTTAATAATAAATAAAAACCTTGGCTAGTGTAATAGGTGATACCTATCTGATCTGAGCTCTAGCATGACTGACCTCCCTTTTCCCTGCTTTCTATCTTAGCAGAAAGAGATAAAGTTCAAAGTTGCAGCCAACTAACTGCTAACTATCTGCATAATTTCACTTGGATTTGAGAATCAAACAGAGCTCCTACATGTTCAAACAATGGTGGAAGTGAATCTGTTTACCGTATGTATGCAGTCTTCTGGCTAAACAAATTCCTACAGAAGACAGTTTGTATGTTGTTGAAATCGAGTAGCATACATGATATGCTCAGTAGCCTGTAATCCAAATTCTTCACTGGCCTCTTTAGTAGAACAATGACCCATGTTATTCAAGTGTGTTTGATGAAAATCTGGAAATGTGTCGGAAGCAGTGCAGGTGGGAATTTCTAGGCACCTTACAATTCCATTCAATTTGGACTGAATTCAATTATTAAATTGTCTTTACAGCTCAATGCATATCAGTTTCTAAAGGCCACTATATGAATTTGCCCCCCCCCCCAAGTTGAACTATTTGCAGTATAATTTTCATTCATTCCGAAAAGCACAAGTACTAAAGTATAATGTTTAATTTCACACTCAACAAGTTCTCTCTCAATGGAGAAGCCCATCAGTGGGTGTGACCAGGAGCATAAAAAGAAAGGGGCAAGGCATGGCACACTCCACATGTGCACCAGCTGTAGACAAATGTGCCTCTAATTCAGTCACGATCACAAGAAAAAGATAAAGTGACTATTTTGTTTATTTGTTATTTGATAAAGGTTGCTGTAGTGGACTAATTTCAGCCAGATGCAGATTAAAATCATTCTGCACGTAACAGGGAATGGTAGATAGTGACGAATAATTAGCATGATCTCATTTGTGTAATGTTTATGCCTCGTAAGTACTGAAAACCCAAATGTTCTTTAGGACATTTGCTTATTTAAGGGGTAAGATGTGGGTGATTTGACCAAATAAAAAAATCATATTATGATTCTGAAAGACTGTACTATTATATATATATTGCAGGCTTTGCTAGAAAGTATGTGCTGTTTCTTTGTGGATGCGTGGGGAATTTGTGCTGTTATTTTAAGCTTGTGCACTTGAATTTGGTGATTTATGTTTATTAATCCCATGGCAGGTGTTCAAAGAGCAACCAATTTGTGTGAACATTTGTTTTTGGAATAATAAAAATGCTGCTGAAGGAGTAATATATTTATATATAGATATAGTGATCAAGTTCAGGCTGCACCACTTTTCTATCTATCTATCTATCTATCTATCTATCTATCTATCTATCTATCTATCTATCTATCTATCTATCTATCTATCTATCTATCTATCTATCTATCTATCTATCTATCTATCTATCTATCTATCTATCTATCTAGTTCTAAGTTTTCTTTGTTTCCAACCCTTTTGAAAACTTCTCCTTTCCCCCTCCTCATATTTGCTTGTAGCCATGATCAAAAAGTCTCTTGCACCACTGAACTGCCACTGCAGAAGCCGTATACCTTAATAGATAAATGTTTGTAATGCTGTAAATCTAAATCTAAATCAGTGTTAAGGCAGTCTGCTGCCACTGTCAGGTGAAAGAAAAAAATGCAATATATTGGCTGTCAGGCTGCCCAAGGGCCTTTTTACACCTGGTCACTTCATGCGTTCTCTCTGATCCTATAGCTATCTGATTTGTTAAAACTGTTCCATTTACATTAGGCCACATAAATGCGTCTTGGCGAATCGGATATCAATTCGGTCTTTCTACTCCCGCCCAGAATGCAAATATATTTTACCTCATTTCCGGGGTAATTGAAATGGAACACGCTTTAGTTTATGCGGTTGCTACAAAAAACAGCAGTTACTGTTTGCTGCATTTTAAGACCAAACGAGACACCTGGGTGAAAGATTGGTGTAATTGAATGTGGCTGTTCAAGCCACATACCTGTACGTCAGCACTATACTCCTCCCAAACGGAAGTACGTCACTCGCAGGTGACTCGCGAGTCGTACATCGCGCCAGAAACAAATATGTTTTCCAGGTGTAAAAACCCCCTAACATACTGTAAATGAGTAAACTCATTCTAATTGAGAAGATGCTGAGTTAACAGTTGCATCTGGCCCTGGGGCCAAACGTTGGACTTTGGGACTTGTGAGTTATTTTTGAGACATGTGTTATTAACAAAAAATAGTAGATCACTAAACAATAATGAGATATTTCATTTCATTTTTAAATGAAATTATCCAACAAACTAGGTTATGGTAAGGTTTAAAGTTATAGATGATTCCATTTCTGCTGGTGATACATTTCAGATTTCTGAAATAAATAAGGTGCTCGTGGGAATTATTATTCAGGAAGTTTTCAGATTTGTCGAGGCAGTATTTAAAGAATATTCTATTTTCTTGGCAAAGCCTTAGAAATCATGGGCAGCAAATAAGTTAACCAATGCCAATCAGATTGTGCCTGGCTGGAGTAGTGCCGTAAATGCTGACAGTCCTTCAAGAGCTGAACCTTCTATCTTTACAGTATATACCTTAACCATTTGCAACATAATCTCCATATAACAGAGTTAAGTTTTGACTCTGTGGTGTTAATATGTTGTTAGATGTCAGGAAATCTTCCTCATGGACAGTTAAATTTCCCACTTTCATTCATACAAATTACCATCAATTCGTAATTCTTTTTCTCAGTAAATACTTATGATTTTAATACCCCTGAGTTAATACAAGAGTAAAACTTGTTATAACATTTACAAAGTTGGGTGTACTGCTGACTTATTCTTTTTCTTATTATTATTCTTTCTCTTATTATTTTTGTTTTCTTCCTGGTTTCCTGAAAGAAAATTTAAGTCATTTAAGTTTACATGAATTTACATGTCTTTCTACATATACAGTACTACATATTGTGTGTGTGTGTGTGTGTATGTGTGGTGTGTTGCTTTGTCTATGGAACTCTATGACTTAATTGTGCTGTGAAATCAGTAGAATACAAAATATAGATGTGTATCACATAACCGATTATCTGCACATATCCAGCTATAATTAAATCATCACCAGCTTCTCTTGCCTTCAGGAGAGCTTCCATTTCATCCACCTAAAAACAAACACCCACATGGGGGCTGGCATATTATTGGGTGGGATTTTGTTTCCATATGGCCGATGGTAATTCATCAATGTCACGTTTTTTTTTTAAGAATTAAAAAAAGTGTCTAGACGATCTAATTAGCCAGAGTTGGCTGGATTAAGAGATAGAGTGAATGGTTGCTGCAAACCAATCATGTAACATGGGAGGGACTCAAGTAACAGACTCTTTCTATATACTCTTATTGAGTAACAAAAACAAGAGGAGTTTAAAGCAGGTGCTTGTAGAAGTTTTCTGTTTACCCAAGAAACACTTACCAAACTGTAATAAAAAAGGCAAAAAAAAGTGGATTAAATGCTGAGCTCCAGAGCAGGTGTGTATTAAAGCCATACATATGGGTATGTTTGTGTGTATATGTGTGTAACTCATTCTGTGACATAGCCAATCAGGTCTTATGCTTACTTACACTTACACATTAAACACAGTGAGGTATTAAAGGAGAAGAAATACAAATATTCAAATATCTGTGGAATATGTCCTAAAGTTCCTGACAAGGATATTTTGATGAAGGGAACTTGTTAAATTTCAGTTAAATCCTAATTATAATCCTGTTATGGGATTTTAGTTAGTCTAGATTCAGGAACTCTTATTCTAACAAGAAGTACTAGTCTACCCTGCTGGACTAATCTTTTGTGTAAGCCACTGCTCCAAGAATCGATGACTGTTGGTGAGACTGTGTTTTTGTCCATTTGAGGTGTGGGCATGGACATTTACAATATTAAAATGGACTGAACTTCAATTTTTCATCTAAATCCGGTCATCTGCCTGCATAGACGGATGGGTAAATCTTGGGAAAACAGGATCTTCTTTTTCTTCAGCTGGGCCACAATCTGTCAATTTTTTTTTTTTATTCCAACAAAGCCACAAATTATATAACATAGTTTTAACATTTGTTGGCATGTTAACATCTGTTGGCAGGGCACATTTGTCCCAGGGTCGGACATGTTTGGTCTAGGGGAACTGTAATCTGTGCTTGTATGTACACAGTTGTTGAGGTTTTCTCTCTCGAGTCATAGTGTTTTAATCATTATTAAGCTCTTCATCTGTGTCACTTTCTGATCACAGGACGTTGATTCAAGACTGGTTGATACCAGATTGCATGACAATACCATGCAAGAAATGGTTCTGCAGTGGTACCTTTCCATAGGATAGACACAGAGCATATTGTACACCGCAATGTAACTACATGTACAATGTGAGCTATATTTCAAAAACCCCACAAAAAACTGTGGTTAATAAAGGTGTAATGCAGTCAAATCAGATAATAAAACCAACACTTCCCTTATGTTAAATAGAAGAGGACTTTTCTACAAAGATGTACGTGAAGTATATACTGCATATATACTGTTTATGTACACACATACATAATGGGAAAATGTACAGATGTGGATCTTTATTAGCTCATTAATTCTTGATATTGGTTGTGCAGTGATGAGTATGCAAATTCTGCTCTTTAGGAGGTACGTTTTGTCATAAGACACTAAAAGTCTCATGTCAACACCATATGTCATTTAGTTCATCATGCAATCTGCTTGTAAGTGTTTTATTTATTAGAGATAAAGCTTTGTTTATCTAAATCCCCTCCTGTTTTTCCCTTTTAGCATAGAATATTCCTTCCAGCACCCCTTCAGGCACAAGTGTGTAGGACCTTTTATGTGTCTCCACATTATTTGACTCCAGTACCTAAGGATTGAACCTGCTGTGGTTTCTGGATGGGAGCTTGTCTTTGGTTATAAATAACTGGTTGAAAATGTTATAAGTGGTTCAAATTTTCTAACCGATTATGAGGAGATGACAGTTCTATAATGTTCTACATGATACCATGATACCTACAGCAGTTGTTTGCTGCTGTCATTTTATCAGCACCCTGTCACAAACAACTCTTAGCTTAACTGAAAAGTTTTTTTTTTCCCACTCATTTTAGATATTTATTTGAACCTTGGATAATTGTTGCCGAGTTGCTGAATATTTTGATTCATTATTGCATTAGACTTCTGTAAATCACAAGGTGGATTTCTCTGCACTGGTCATTCATTTTTCGTGCCAGTTTGACAAAACTGGCCTTATAGTATATTGTAAAAATTTGAAAAATTTAGTAAGATTAGCTAACAGTAGTTGTGTTGGTGCAATATGGGCTGGTTGAATATTGCAGAATCTGCTGATCTCCTTAGCTGAGGGTCTGTAAGCTGAAACACTTTGTTGATGAGAGAGATTAGAGGAGAATGACCAGACTGTCCTGAACGGATAGGAAGTAACACTCTTAACAACTGTGTTGAGCAGAAAAGAATCTCTGCAAGCACAAAACATCAAACCTTGAGGTGAATAGACTACACCAGCCAGATACAGTAAGATTTCACTCCTGTTAGCCAAGAAAACGAGTCTGCAACTGTCATAGACACAAATTCACCCAACCTTGAGAGGTAAAGACTGGACAAAAACTGTCCAGTTTTGGTGAGTCTGGGCACATAATTGCCTTAGATTTCTATTCGTGGCTGTCAGGGGTGGAACCCAAAGTGTGTTGTTCTCCAGTGTTTTATGTTTTGTGCATACTGAAACGCTTTTCTGATCACCATGGTTAAAGTGTGATTGTCACTCATTCAATGTTTTTAGCTCAAACCAGCCATTCTGGTACCAACATTAATGACAAGCCACATGTTTGATGTGAACATTAACTGAAATTTTTACCTGTATCTGTATCTGTTTTTTGTTTTTTTTCCCCCATTGTGCTTCTGCTACATAAATTTACATGTTTTTAATAAAGTGGATGTCATTGTATATTGCAGATTTGCAACATCTATGCTTGATGCTATAAAGAACCACTATGGTCTTTGCACACTGTTATGTTTTTGGATTCATGAATTAGATTTTTATGAGAGTGTCATGCTGCTTAGGAGAAAGGCAGGATGTGAAGACTAAAGATGAATTCTGTCAAATTCATGTGTAATTCTGTATTTCAGTCTTCAGAAGGGAGTCTACAGAGACGAGTTAAAAATATATCAAACAAGCTTCAAACTGCGTGATTCTGCCAAGTTCGGTTGATGTACATGCCTGTGTACTGTCCAGTTCTCAGTTTGTTGTAAAGGTCATGCTCTCTTCTAGCACGGGCTTCATTCCTTGGCATCAGCAGTCAGGTAATTTAACAGTTGTCACACTTTATGTGGTATTAAACTGAAGTACTTACCAGAGTTGGTATGCTGTTAGGGATGTTGTGTATGTCCTCTCAGGATACCTGCATTGCTGTTTTATTTTGTTCCACACTATGCTTTGCAGGAATGATGGATGTGTAGAAGAATGTATTGCTTCTAACCTGTTTTCTGTGCTGTAATTCATCTCAAATGGTCCCTATAAAGTGCCTGTGGACATAAAGCATGTTACTTGTCTGTGGATGGGTTTGAAACTGTAAAACTAGAAAAGCAGTAGGTGAATAACATGCTGGAGTCTGTGGCCAACTATTTACTTCTTTAAAAAGAAAAAAAGAATTCCTCAAGAGAGAAAAACCCAATGACCTACAAGTCATCTAGATGTAACTTTTGAAATGGGAAGGTATGTGGAGTGGTGGAGCAGAAGGGTATGTCCAGGACAGGAAAGGCTTTCTACTTACAAGCTTCTTTCCTTTGAACCAATACAGAGCTATATTAAAGTATTAAGGAAAAACCTTGAATTAGACAATTGTATCTAAATTAAATGTTTAAATGTTCCGAACATTTGACTACATATGCAAACTCTACAGCATGACTAAAACTTGACCTTCATACTCATATGCGATTCATCCACAAGCTATTAGAAGCAAACAATTGTTAGAAAATGTTTGTAATGTAGACTGTAGCATTATGCTTTCCCATCACTGGAACTAAGAGGTCCAAACATGTTTCATGACAATGTCCCTGTGCACAAAGCAAGCTCCATGAAGACATAGTGTGCCAAGGTCAGTGTCCTGAGCCAGAGCCTAACCCTGAGCCCAAAGCCTAACTCAGAGTTCTGACTTGAACCCTACTGAACACTTTTGAGTGGACTGGAACACTGACAGCATGCCATTTGGTAGATGCCCTAATGCAGAGAAACTTGTATACAACTGTGCAGTTGAGGATTAAGGGCCTTGCTCAGGAGCCCAGAAGTGGCAGTTGGTGATCCTGTGATTTGAACTCACAACCTTCTCAATAGTAGAGCACCACTTTTACCACTGAGCTACAAGTGCTCTAGATAGCTTGACTTGATTTGACTGAAGTATTATATAAGTCAGGGTAAACTAGAATTTTCAGTTCAGCAAAGTGAAAAAGTTTTATTTTCAGACATAATAAAACAAAACAAAAAAAATACTGTATGTCCATGAGCAGTGATAACAGTAAAGGTGCGCTGTTGTAATTGCAAACGCAGACAGAAATAAATTCATTTAATATGTAGTGTTTACAGACTTGCGCAAAAATGTAAAACTAAAATATGACTATAGATTAAATTCAATAGAAAAACGTTGTTGTTTCTGTTGTCTTGCCTTTATTGAACTGCATGTCTGCATATAATATTTACAAAAGGTTTATTTTCAGATTTATATACTGTATACTTTGTGGCCTATGCGGCTCCACATTGGAAAATCTTTAGTCCCTGTCTTCTTGAACCACTGCTACTGCGGCATTTAAACATATTTTACATTGTAATGTACAGTATGTCAGTGTAATGTTCTGAGTTTTGTGTTCCAGCAAACTTTAGTGTCTTTTATTTTGAAAGAGATTTCATTTGAAGGTATTTAATTATTTTTGTAATTTCATACAGTATGTGTTTCTTATCAATCCATCTCATTTTCATTCTTCATTTTTTTATATAGCACAAGAAAAAAATGTACTTTGTAAAAGATGAGTTTACATTTGTACATGTGACCGAAGAGAGTCAGGTTGGTTTCTTTGCATCTCTGTACAACGATTAATAAAAATGTAAAAATATTAGTCAATCTAATAGAAGTTAGAAGTGTTAGAAGTGTTAAAAAGATGGATTGAGTGCATATTTGATTTTTTCTATGAGAAGTCAGGTGCATTTATCAAGTTTTAGAAATGAACGGCCTTAATCTGTTTGTTTAACGTTGCCGCCCGCATGGTAATTTAGAGTGCAAGTTTTTCTTTTTAATATGAGTTTTAAATACAAAATTTTGGTGGATTGAATCTGTAGAAATGTTCTGTTGCTTATTTGACTTTAACTGAGTGTGTGTAATTTTTATTTAAGTCGTATATTGTGTATATGTAGCCAACTGAGACTGCAGTCACTGTGTTAATGGAGGACAGGGATTAATCTGTTTGTCTCACATCCTTCAGACAGACTGTTGGTGAGAGGATATGTGTGTGTGTGTGTGATCCTGTGTCTTTTGTTTATTTAACTGCAGGTATGTAAACCACAAACCACTATACGATAACATGACTGAGTGAAATTGGCTAAATATTGTCTGATGATAAATGTGTTTCCTGTTAAGTGTAATGTTAATGTAAAGGGAAAGTGTACATGTTGAATTTATTTTATTTTGTTCTCTAATTTTTGTTTATGTATATTTGTGTAAGAAATGGGATATGAGACCAAAGAGACTGTTTATCATATGGACTTTATTCAGGAGTCTCTCAGTTCTACTGTACATGTGAGAGGATTTGTGTGTGATCCCGTGTCTTTTGTTTATTAAACTGCAGACATGATTCACCAAAGAGCCTGGAGTCAGTGTGTCATTTGTGGTGCTGGGTGAAATCCGCTACATCAGTATGATGTCAATATTTTTAATATTTAATAAATATTGTTTTTGTAGGAAAGTGAAATCCAAAAGTGGTGGACGGCACTTTTAAGGATGTCAATTTTAAGGTTGCTGTCAATGCTGATGGTCTTTGCCTACATACATTGCACAGAAAAGGAGGATATTCGAGCAGGTATGGATCAATTCTGTCCATTTTCTATTTACAGAATAATGTGTATCTGTAAATAAAATATGTTTCTATGTCTATTATTATGTGTTAATTGACACCCCATACACACTTTTTTTAGTGCTAGAGATTTGATTATTAGGGATCTTAAAAAAATTGAACCAATTACACACTGTCCTTACAGTATTTGTGTACCAGTCAGATTGCATAAAACTAATCCTCTTCATATCTGATGTCGTGTAGGTTGCAGTACAGCTGCAAACGATCTTGTATACATAATTGATGGATCCTGGAGTGTGGGCTACAAGGACTTTGACACTGCCAAGCGCTGGCTTGTTAACATCACTAGTGGCTTTGATGTAGGTCCCCATTATTCCCAGGTGGCCGTAGTGCAGTACAGTGACACTCCTCGGCTAGAGATCCCACTTGGTGCTCATCAGCGTACCCAAGAGCTCATCAAAGCTATTCAGGCCATCCGTTACATGGGAGGAAACACTCAGACGGGGCGTGCCATCAAGTTTGCAGTAGATCATGTGTTTTCTTCATCACAGCGCAGTGACACCGCTAGGAATCGCATTGCTGTAGTGGTAACTGATGGGAAATCTCAGGATGATGTGGTAGATGCTAGTGTAGAGGCTCGAACGCAAGGAATCACTATATTTGCTGTGGGAGTGGGCTCAGAGATCACCACCTCAGAGCTGGTGGCCATTGCTAACACCCCATCCAGTTTCTACGTGCTATATGCACAGGACTACACCACCATTGATCGCATTCGAGACTCTATGGAACAAAAGCTTTGTGAAGGTGAGGCCTGGGAAAGATAGTAACATGGTGAATTGTGAGTGTGACTTTGTTCTTTTAGTAATATTTGGTGAAGTTCTCTTCATAGTTCAGAGACTCTCAGTAAGCTATCTAAAGAAAACCCCTCTCATTTTAATAAAATTCAACCATCCATAGCGTATGTAAATGCCCCTATACATTTCTGCTGCGTTTCAGTTCAGACATTTTCCCACTAGTATTCAGACACTCTAGGCAGGACAGAAAAAATGCATGTATCTACAGGGCTTGGCTTTCGAGGGAGCAATGAAAGGAATGACTATATTTGTATTTTGAGTTTTAAAATGACCAACTTCAACATATTTTCTCCAAATTACTCGTCTTAATGTCTTAGAGCACACTCTTTGAAAATTGGGCCCCGTAAGGGTTCTTAGCTTCCTCAAGGGGTTGCACATGAAACTCTCTGAATTTGAAACTCGAAGTTCGACAGTACATAAAAAAGGAACGCCCCAAAGAAGGGACATTTAACTCTCTTTATATACGTAGCTCTAGATTATTCTATAGTTTGCAGAATTAAAACATGTATTTATTAAAGAATTTCATATTGTTGTTAAGTTTAATGTAGTGTGAAAAAACACACAAAAAAGTTTGTTGTTATAGTAAAAAAAATATTTTACCTGCCTCGTTTTTACTCTCATGAAGTTAATGAGAGAAATTGCAAATCCTCTATTCTGAAGACCTTCCCATGCTTAAAAACCTACAGAAACATCTTTATCTCTGACTGTTAACATTTTAACATCTTTTATTTTCTACTCACCAAGCTATGCTGTTATAAAAAAATTACATACCACCTTCTGACCTATCAGATACAAGAACTCAATAGTTTTTGCTATAAAAGATAATGGTTTGCCCACAAGGTACATAAAGCATGAAGGCATGCAAGAAGAAAGTTGCCATAAAGAGAATTATAAAATACACTTCTCTGTGGTGTTCTGCAGAATCTGTATGTCCCACACGTATCCCAGTAGCCTCACGGGATGAGAAGGGCTTTGAGCTGATACTCGGGATGAAAATCCATGAGAAAGCTAAGAGGATATCAGGCTCTTTGCTGTCAGAGACAGCCTACTTCCTGGACAAAGGGGTGGACATTACTGAGGAGACAAAGTAAGATCATGAAGTTATATTGTATTAGTGGCATGTCTTACCTGATAGGTCTACTTTGTCATTGTTTATTCACTTGCGAGGGTGTTGAATTAGCTGGTACAGCTTATTAAGCTTTTTAGCATTGCCTCATTCATTCATTCATTCATTCATTCATTCATTTTCTACCGCTTATCCGAACTACCTCGGGTCACGGGGAGCCTGTGCCTACCTCAGGCATCATCGGGCATCAAGGCAGGATACACCCTGGACAGAGTGCCAACCCATCGCAGGGCACACACACACTCATTCACTCACATACTCACACACTACGGACAATTTTCCAGAGATGCCAATCAACCTACCATGCATGTCTTTGGACCGGGGGAGGAAACCGGAGTACCCAGAGGAAACCCCCGAGGCACGGGGAGAACATGCAAACTCCACACACACAAGGCGGAGGCGGGAATCGAACCCCCATCCCTGGAGGTGTGAGGCAAACGTGCTAACCACTAAGCCACCATGCCCCCCACATTGCCGAATTGTCCATCTTAAATCTTCTAAGCAATAGATGAACTTTAGGTATGCAAGACATCATAATACATTGTAATGCAACATGCTGTGCAAATATATAATATTTTTTTTTATTATGTATAATTATTATTTTTTATTATATTTATTATGTTTTTCTCCCATATATGAACAGCAAAGCACATTGCATACAATACAAATACGTGTATATGTTCACTACCAATCTACTTTCTATTGTCTTAAAGATATTTTTATAAAATTCTATGGTAGAAATCCGAAAGACTGCTTTTAAAACAAAATGCAATTTAATAGTATTTTTAAATATTTTTTTCCCCCCAAACAAGCAGTTTTGTTTTTGGATGAGGTAGCAAAGAATTACTTAGCTATTTTTGGTACATTTATCCTGGGCGGGTCCCTTATAAAACTGCTTAAGAAGATGCCAAGTGTGTAAAGCCGAAAGGAAAACAGAAAATTACTTGTCCCATTCACTATAGTCAGAAGGTTAGAGAATCAGCCTGGATGGGATGCCAGTTGATTTCAGGACACCATATACATGCTCATTCAAATCTACAGGTCATTTTGAGTAGCCAGTCCACCTACCTGCATGTTTTTGGACAGTGAGAAGAACCAATTAACCAGGAGCAAATCCATGTGTATATCGGGAGAACAGAAACTCTATACAGACATTAAACCAAGCTCAAGATCAAAGTCCTGGACTCTAGTTGTGAGAGACAGACATACTACACACTGTACCCCTATGCAAATATAAAAAAAGCTCAAATAAAAAATGTCTTCATTATTATTGTAAACTATTAAAAATATAGTAAAAAGAAGAAACCTTTTCTATGAATAGGTGTCCAGCTTTTTGACTGGTAGTGTACATACTGTATAGAATCTCCTGTAAATAAAACCATGATTTTATATCCACATATAATAATGCTGTCTTTAATGAATATTTTAACATTGTGTTCCAGGGAGATCTTTCCAGAGGGTCTTCCTCCATCCTATGTGTTTGTGGCCACTCTGCAGCTGAAAGGCACTGCAAGCAGGGAAAAGTTTGACCTCTGGAGGGTCATTTCTAAAGATAATGAAGTCCAAGTGGCTGTGACGCTCAACGGACAGGAGAATTCTGTTACCTTTACCACCACAAACGTGGCAAGTGGGGTACAGGTGGTCACTTTTAATGATCAAGACCTTCAGGTTTGTAAAGTACTGCAATAACTCCCTTTAATCTAGTGTATACAGTACTGTACATGTTGCATATGTCAGCTGATATATCCAGTTTGTTCCACAGCAATACATCAAACTATATTTCATATTGTACCATATTACTTTTTAACGTAAATGAGCTTATTTTTATTCTACAACTCTGCTGAATGCTCGATTTTGATTGGCCAGTGGTAGAAATGTTCCTTAAAGGTTTTACACTGGAAAAGATTTAATGACAAAAGCCTTAGAGGTAACTGCTTTTTTGCCTTTTTGAGTTGAAGATAGAGGAATATAGAGGCTAGTGACAGAACAACTGTTTATTACTGCTATAATATATGTGACAAAAATCTGTGTTTTGGGATGTTTCCACAAAATTAAAGGTAACTAAATCACAGGGCGGTCATGGGGTAAATTTACAAGTCAAACTGTTCTTACTTAATAATAATATTCATTCATTCATTCATTCATTTTCTAACACTTATCCGAACTACCTCGGGTCACGGGGAGCCTGTGCCTATCTCAGGCATCATCGGGCATCAAGGCAGGATACACCCTGGACGGAGTGCCAACCCATCGCAGGGCACATACACACACTCTCATTCACTCTCACACACACACACACACACACACACACACACACACTACAGACAATTTTTCAGAGATGCCAATCAACCTACCATGCATGTCTTTGGACCAGGGGAGGAAACCGGAGTACCCGGATGAAACCCCCGAGGCACGGGGAGAACATGCAAACTCCACACACACAAGGCGGAGGCGGGAATCGAACCCCCAACCCTGGAGGTGTGAGGCGAACGTGCCACCGTGCCCCCCAGATTTAAATTAAAACTTCTAATATGATTCTTTAATTAATATGAAATTGTAATCATTCCCAAATTGCTGTGATATTAAAAAGGAATAAAATTAAGTGTTTTATTCCTGACCTTAAACACATAGGTTTTTAAGGTACAGTATAAGACAGCAGGTGAAATTGTAGTCCTTAAATCATCCATGTTTTCATGCTTGCTGTGGTTTTCCATTCTCATTTTTATTTTTTATTTAACTCAAGTTCTTTTTGAGACTTTAATGTTCCCTTTTTTATAAATGCATTTTATTTGGTTGCTGTCATTATTACACTTGACAGTCTTCTTGATTCTGTTCCATATTTCTTTCTTTTTAACTTTCTCAATGTGCATTTGCAATGGTGATTTACACCAAGTACAGCCAAGAGTAATGAAGAAACAGAAACAGAGTTTCCACCTCCCTTCCTCACAGGAAAAAAGTTAGTTACTTTAGTTTATGGCACTGCAAGACTTACATAGCTGTCATGTTGACTGTGTATTTAAGGAACAGGATGTGCAGTAGTTCCTGGTTGTTTTAGGAACAGTGAAGTTCAATCCAATCAATTTGAACAGAGACGGTAGTGTGATTCATCATTGTAGCTGCATCCATTGGAGAGATTTAGCCATGAACAAGGTGTCTTTTATGAAATGTTAAGTTGAGTAAGTGTGGCTCCCGTTAAAAGTCCTTCGAGTGCACAAAAGCGCTCTGTACCAGATGAATTTCAGCTGTTATATAACTGATAATTCAATTAAATTTCATTTTAAAATGCAGGCACTGCTACTGTCTACACAGAAGCTCACTGAAAAATATTTAGAATTGATAATAGATTTTGAACAAAAATTTCATTTTCTTTATTGCAAATGAGACGTTTAATTAAAAAATTTTCACAGAAATAAGCGATGCTCTAAGTAAATATGAGACAAGGGTCGTTTACCTGCTTTTAGATGTCATAAGCTGCACTTTGTAGTCAGTGTAGAGCCTAATAGCTTGCTAGTATAGATTGAAAAAGACAGGAATAATCTACTCTCACTTTCTTTTCCAGTTAAGGAGCTAGCTGAAGCAGCCAGCTGTACATACTTACCTCTTTACAAATACTAATCATGTGGGTGCTGTCTTGCATATGGATACCATGAGTTGGAAGACTTAAAGTCTTTAAGTCTTCTGGAATTCTCAAATGATCTCTTTCCACAACGAATAATGACCCAATGAACACAGTAGAGAACTTTATGTTTCAATACTAAAATATCTTGTATTCTTAATGCCTGACGTTCTTAATTTTCTACACTGTCTACACTTTGCTCTACTGTAAACTATCCTGTATACTTCAATAGCAATGGACATTCTCACAAGGCACCTTTTATACTGTAGAAATATATTTATTTATATGAATTAAGCAAGTTATCAATAACAAGCAGCAAATGAAGTTGGAAAGTAAAATTCCCTGGGAAACCAGACTCAAAAGGGAAGAAATGGGTGACAACGGATAGTGCGATTATAAATAATTTCCATTCTTTGAGAAACTGTGTATTATGTGTTTAAAGACGTGCAAGAATGCAACCAGTTCATTCAATTAATAACCAGTTAACATCAAGTCTGTTTTGTAGAAGCGTACAGTATATGAACCACGGCTACTCAGAGTCTTGAGCTTTTCCCTCTACAGGAACTATTTGATCGACGCTGGCATCAGCTGAAGATTCTCGTCAGAACAAAGCATGTCACCTGTTATATGGACGACAAGGTGATCCAGGAAGTGGCTCTGGAGCCAGTTGTGCCCATCTTTATCAATGGGAAAACTCAGATTGCCAAACATTACAATGCTGAAGCTACAATTCCAGTGAGTAGCAATAAACAGAGCAGTTACTGCAGAAGTCTGACATCTTCTTATAATGGTTTGGTCATATTAAGACCCAGAATTTAGTGACTATACTGTATAAATATACAATCTGCAACATGACAACAACATTTGAAAATTCAATTCAGTTCAATTTTATTTGTATAGCTCTTATTAACAATAGACATTCTTGCAAAGCAGCATTACTGGAATACTACTGTAGTACTAGTAAATTTAGTTATATCAAACCCATACACTACAACATGTCCTTTGTGAATACAAATTTACAAGATGCCAAACAAAGCAATATTCAGCATTTCTTTTTTCAACATTTTCACAGTTGGGAATCCAAAAACTGAGGCTGTACTGTGATCCAATGCAAAGTGAAAGAGAAACCGCATGTGAGATTTATTCTGTGGTAAGTGATATTTACAGTCATCATTTATTCACATATTTGGACTTTCCTTTACTACAATTGTTACATATCTAACTTGTTTTCTTCATTTTTCCACATATATATACCGTAGGATGATGAGAGGGTAAGTTTTTTCCTATCAGTGTCCCATGTACAGTATCCGGTTTTTTGTGAGTGGATCAGCACCTAGCTGCTAGATTTTACTTCTCCCCCCAGTGTCCCACAAACCGAGAGGCACCCGAAGAAAAGGAGGAGTGTGACTGCAGTCAAGGGAACCCTGGACCGCCTGGACCAACTGGGCCAAAAGTCAGCATCGCAACTTTATTTTTAGTACACACAAACACAAATAATACTATCACTACTGTGTTTAATGCATAATAATTCCTCTGCAGGGTGAAAAAGGAGAAAATGGACTTCATGGTCGTGATGGTAAGCCTGTGAGTACTCTCATTTTTTTATTCCATTCAAAAAGTACAACAAGAATACCTTGTGACATCGATCTACAGTAATAGCTATTTGACTTTTGAAAATACTGTGTCAAAGGGTATTAAAGGTGGACAAGGAATGCCTGGAGAGCAGGGCAAATCCGGACAAAAGGTAAGATTTCAATACTATCTAACAACTTTGTATCATTTTTTACAGTATTTGGTGGAGTATACCATCTTGCTAGAGTCGTCAATGACCGTGTGTCTAAGTGAGCAAAATCGGCTAGTATTTAGCATTTTCGGAGATTCAGAATTTCAGAGTTTTCTCCAAGTTTTGCAGGTCAAAAAGATGCAAGTAGCTGGCTTCATGTTTTACAGTGTAGCACATGTTAGCCTTCATTCTCTCTGCTTGGTAGTTATGATAAAGAAGACCAAATTGGAATGAAAAAGAGTGTATATTGGGTGCTAAAAATGTCTATTTGTTACTTCTCACCTGGCAGGGTGAAGCTGGTGTCCATGGACCCAAAGGTGACTCAGGAGAAGAAGGCTCCAAAGTACGTCACTCAAGAGAAAAGAGAAAAGTTTTAATGTCATAGTGATATAAATTACTCTTAAGGATAGTGTACAAGTTGGTTTTAGTGTGATAAATTAATGTTATAGAAACAAAAGCAAAAGGCAAGTGGCAATTTGAATGCTATATTCCTGCTTTCAGTGTGTGACACTGCTTTTGTTTTCTTTTTTTTATGTACAGGGTGAGAGGGGGCAGCAAGGGCTGCCTGGAAAACAAGGACTACCAGGACCCAAGGTAAGTTCTTGTTTAGATCCCTGGACTTTTTCCATCTTTAAAGCAAACGGAAATGGAAACGAAGGTCTGTCCTCTTCCATGAAATATGTGTTTTGCTTTCATGTGGGACATATTAAAAAAACTGTGAGCATTGACAGTAAGGGAAGAAAAAAAATAACACTATGTAACCCTTCCATATGTTATATGGACGATACATTTGCTATTTATTCTAATCAAGACGTTGTCAGAAGCTTCACAAAAAATCAGCAGCATTGTACTTTCTTTCAACTTTTGTTCTGCCCCAGACAACAATTTCATAAATATAGTAATTAATTAAACCTAAACATTCAAGCATGTTTATACAATGCATTGTCTAAAGAACCTTTAACATCTTGTCAACAGCAACCTCAGGGTGACAAAGGTGAACAAGGACCCCCTGGTGAGCCTGGGCCAAAGGTGAGCAAGCATATATTATTCACACTGAACAATTGTAACACAACTGATTTGCTCTCAATCTGTGGCAGGCAGGTGAACAGATGTGGTAGAGGTTCTGTACCCAAGTTTTGTTTTTTAACCTGTAAGAATGAATGAATAAATAAATAAAAAAAATTATGTAGTAACTAAGTTACTAGCAAACGCAACGTTTGCAATCTCTAAAATGTTAGCTATCCTGATTATTCTGACAATACAATCATGCTTACATGCTAGTAATAGGAAGTAGGGACAAATGATATTGGTAAGAACGTATATTTGTAACAATATCACGTTTTTTGAAGAAAAAATCCTTTAGTGTAAACACTCTGCTTACACATCTAATGTGCTCATAACCACCTCCTTCTTTTATTTTCGCTTTAAGCTATCAGGGGAGAAAGAATTAGCTATAGCTGCAGAACAATATATCGAAGTTAGTTGTGAAATGTAGGAGGGTGAAGGAAAAAGTCAGAAGAAAAATAATTGTATTAATCTTGGATACGTACATCAGGAAGAATCACAAATAATTTTTAATTTTGCTCCTTGTTCATTTTAAAAGCATTGCAATACAAATTTTATCTACCATAAGTAGTTAGTGAATAATGAAGAGCTTTGTATAGTAATAAATACACCTTCAATCTGTAATACAATCCATAATTATATATACAGGATACTGTCACATTTGTATATATAGCGTGCTAATGTTGTCTGCACTGTTATTCTGTCATTGCATACCAGCTGCAACCATGGAGCAACAGTCCTTTTACTGTATAACCAAAAAGGTCTACACATGGCTCAGGCTAGATGGTGCCAGTTAAAGCAAGCTGCTGTCAGCTTTATACTTAAAGCACATTTCTTCACTAACGTGTTTCACTGCATTTCGTACTCATCACAATACCCACAATTGTTTTCACACTTTCCAGACGCTTGGAAAATGAAAAACTGAATGACTCTGACTGCCTGTGTGTTGATTTGAACTCAAGGTGTATGTGTGGGAGAAAGCAAAGTAGTTGAATTCCATTCCCATCTTACTCCCATTCCTCCTGGCTAACTTAATATCCTAAAGGCACTTTGTAATTGTTCTTCCTATGGCTCATTTCAAAGTAAGTTGTTATTGCATTTGTATATCTATTTTTTTTTTCCTTTTCCCACACACAGGGGGAACCGGGCCTCCCTGGAAGTGAAGGTCCATTCGGCACAAAAGGACCAAAGGTCAGTCTTTACTAAAGGACGTTAAAGTGAAAATGTGTGAACTTTGTCAATGTGTCACATATGTAAGACGAACGCAGACAAGATTTTGTAGAGTCTCGTTTTGAACATGAATCAGTTTCGTACTCCTGGGATAGTAATTTCACAGTCATTAGCATCAAACAAGGCTCGCTGCAGTTCAACACAGATTTAACTGTGTGGGTGCAGTTCTGGTCTAATAAAATGTCTACCCAAGTTTAGGATGTATTTTTCTTACTAAATGACTACAGCTGTAAAATTAGCCACATATGAAGGATTTGCATCCATGTAGAAAATGTGCACAAGCCTTTTTAGGTCCATCCATAAGTGCAGGCATGTATTGTCCTGATTTGATTTCATACTCTTGCTCGTCTGGTTGTGCGTTACGAAATGTTCCTTGATTGAGATATTTAAGTGCTCTTCCTGTCATTAATATGATATAGAGATGGGGTATATAGACTGAAGGAGAGAACATTTCTGGATGTGAGTAGAAAGGTGTCACGATAATAACAGTGATTTTGTACTAATTAATAATGAAAAACACATGTCTGATGCTACTGTTAGAAATTAATCATTCTCAGCAGAACAATATTTTTCATACAGTAGGAAAACATTACATATCTGACCACAGATGTTCTCTACTGTAACTTAAACCATTCAGAATGATTAACTAGTAAATTATTTACAGACATATCTGCTTATAAAACAATGGCTTTCACTATATTGGAATGAAAGGTGCACATGCTGACATGTATCAATGCTTTCTCTAGCTTTTATTTGTAACTTTTTTTTATTATTTGTATTCTACATCTACATCCAAGATCAGCAGTGTTCTACTGGCTGGACTTCATACACTGCACTCTCTCCAGTCTCAAGTAGTTCAGCCTTCCTAATTTGCAAACCTTCAGCCATTTTTGTGACAATGCTTGGATACACATGAACAATAAATAAAATGCATTTCCCTTGTTATAGTTTCAGGGAACATTACACTCACTAATGCAGTAAAGGATCAAACAACCTTTTTTATTTATTTGTTTATATGTTCGAATGAACCCCATTAAGATGTTGATAGGACAGAAAATATACTGATTTTGTTTGCTGGAAAACATCAGGATGTTTCTCCCATAGATTCTAAAGTGAGATTGGATAAATGCATCATGTAAATATTCAGATTTAAGTCATTCTATAAGGTAAACCAAATGCTCTTAGAGTGATGTTACCGTTTAACTTAAAAAAAAAAAAACTAAAGCTAAAACACTAAAACACTTTTCACTAAAGCATTATTTTTAGACTTAAGAAGTTATTACTGTACTTGTTACTCTCATGGTGTTAGTAGTAAAACTGCAGGGCATATTTAGTCGAAAAGCCTACTAATAATACCAAATTGATAAGCAAAACTTTACAAAGTTTTGGTCATGCAATCATTAAACAACTCAAACTAAAAAAACTACAATCATGTAACCAGAAAACAAGAAACAAGATCAAAAACCTGGCAAGGTTTGGAACTGATGCCTATGAAAACAAATCCTAATGAGAAACCTTCTAGTGTGGGTGTGTTTGTGTGTGTGAGTGTGTGTGAGTGTGTGTGAGTGTGTGTGTGTGTGTGTGAGTGTGTGTGCGCGCATGCGCGCGCGCCTGTGAGTGTGTGTGTAATTGAGTCCAGGTGACTGTAATCAGGTAGTCAGGTGAACTTGAACGTGTGTGATGGGAGTCTGAGTCCATGGCAGCCATGTTTGAACAAAATTCAGGCATAACAGTTATTACTATTTAGAAAAGAAAGAAAACCATAGACAGATTGAATTTCTATTTTGCTATTAACATTTCTGATAATCACTGCTAATTTTTAACCAAACTCAGAAGGTTCTTATACTGTATACAGTATGCTGTATATCTATGACCTTTAACTGCTTTTGAGGAGAAAAGGGACTATTCGTAGTTGGGTAAATCAAGTGAATTTGTTGTCTTTATAAAGTTTAAACAAGTTCTGTCACTATTTAAACCATTGTTTTAAAACCAACATGTTATACTTTTTGTCTGTAATTATTTCTGTGAGGTAAGAATGGAACATTTGTATGACAATTATCATGAACAGAAAAATGGTCAAGTACACTGGATGAGATTTTGATAAATGTGGCAGTGTGGTGTTATTTAATGATTTTTTTATGGTCAAGTAAGAAAAGGTAATGATAGAAACTCCCTCCCATTATTAAAAAATATATATATCCCTTAATATATTTTAATATGGAAATAGATAAGCTGTTACAAATTCCATACAAGTGTGAATTTAAATGCATGTTTTTCACTTATTATTATTACAGTATTATTAATGGTACGGCTCTGGGTTGTAGAGGCTCTCCCTTGTTCCAGCAATTGGTTCTTGTTTTCAGTGTCTTTCCAGTTTGTTTGTGGCTGTCAGTCATAAATCTACACTTGTGTCTACCTTTGCTTAAAGTATTTGACAGTATGCTGATGAATTTTCCGCAGTGGAATGTCTAAGAAAAGAAATATGAAATAGGGTTTTCTACAGTATTTGGCAACATGGGAAACACAGCGGACATGGAGGTTCATGATTGATGAGCTTGCTAACAGTGTGCATTTGCTACAGTCTCACACACACACACACACACACACACACACACACACACACACACACACACACACACACACACACACACACACACACACAATGTCCACTTTGTTTTATTTATGTGTGTGTGTGTGTGTGTGTGTGTGTGTGTGTGTGTGTATATATATATATATATATATATATATATATATATATATATATATATATATATATATATATATATATATATAACAGTTTCTGTAGTCAGTTACATCAGGAAACAGTGACTTTCTAACTTAATTATGGTTAGTAATTCAGTATAGGGCTTAAAACCTGGAGTATTTTTTTTTCTTATTGTACCAAAGACAATTTGCCAACAACTGCAATTTTTATGAATTACTAAACGATACATTGAACATTCTAACTATGAATAGTTACATTTAATGTAATGTAATGTTCCTGTTATTACTTATGTTATAGCAGCTATAGCAGCAGTCATTTCCTCACCAGTCTTTTTTCTTTCTTCAAAATTAATAAAAAACTATACAACCAACATCTAATCATGTTACAGAGAAAACAAAATGTGTGTGGCATTGAATGTCCCCTGTCCTGAAGACCATTAACTTGACACTAAAGATGTGTTCCATAAATGTTAAATACAGTAAACTTTAGTTTTACATTTACAGCTTTTGGCAGACAGACTTATCCAATAAGACTTGCATTTATCCAAGTTATGGAACTGAACTGTTGAGGATTAAAGGCCTTGCTCAAGGGCCGAGCAATGGCAGCTTGAGCGCACAATCTTCCTATCAGTAGTCCATCACCTTAAACACCTTAGTTTACTGTATATGGAAAACCATACATGTCTCTGTGAATGAGTCATTGCGCTGTTATATAAGTATCAGAGCTGCTATAGCAAATTACTCGACACGTTCTGACCAAACAGACTAATGAATTTGAAGCTGCTGTATGATAATACTGTTTATTAAATAATGACATAGATTTTAGAATATTTTTTAATTAGGAATCCTATATAAATGTATTTTTCTGACATTTCTGCCTCTTCAACTAACTTCTGTCATTAACGCTAGGCCGTACTGTAGTTATATTTCTTATATGTTCTTGGATTGATATTAATGGTTTTCCTATATTCAACAGAAGCTGAGTAAAAAACAAATAACACAAAAATCATAGTTTCCTGACCAGACAAGAGCTGTATATCTGGCTGTGCACATACAGTACACTAGTTTTAATTTAATGTGTAAGTTCATACAATACCTATGGATTGTGGTGTGAATGAGACCTATATTTAACACAGCTTTGGAAAGTGATGGTTTGTTGCGTTTGTCAGATGTCATGGCTGCCCTCCAGTACAGTTTAGGATCTGTTATTTCTTACAGCTAAACTTAAATCAAGTCATACTGTGGGTTTGGTGTGTGTATGGATGTGGGTGTTAGTGTGTGTTTGAATGTGAAATTTGGAAAGTAGTATCATGGTTCCTTTCATTCATGTCCATATTATACAAAAAATCAGTGACATCATTATTCTTTTCTATCTTAGTGAGAAAAGATGCATTACTTAACAAATTGTTTTCAACTCAGTGCTACATCTGTGACAGGCTTGAAGGTGTAGTTGATATTCAGGTATTATAATTGAACACTGTACATAATTAGGAAGCACAGTGGAACTTATGCAATATTAACAAGACAGCAGTTAAGGAACTCAATTACTATACAGTATGTGAGCAATTATATGTCCTTTATTTCCCTTAGAGGCATTATATGACACTCTTATGAGATTTCTATAAATGAAAGTTTTTATGCTTCACTCATATAAATTTGCCTTAAGCACCATATAATTATGTTTTCATACACTACCTCTGCCTTTGCATCCGCTTTCTCTTTATCCTGTACCCTCATTTCATACCTTACTATCGTCACATCTCAAGACTTTCCGCCCTCTTCATACGTAGTATGTTTCACTCTTCCTACCCTTCATCATCTGTCTATATTGCACTCTTGTTAACACTGTTAGGAAAAACGAGAAAGATAAATACTAAAAGAATATGTTGTTATATTTCTTTGCCTTAAATCCAACCATCGAACTTCTGTTTACTCTGTTTTATAAAGCTGCACACTTGCTTTAAGGCTTTAATTTTTATTTTCAGTGGAGTTATTAATGTGGTACTTTGTTTTGCTTTCCACTGAGTCAGTCCTTCTCTCTACTTTCTTTAGACTGTCTTGTTTTATCTAACTAGCTGACGCTGTCTAAGCCTGATTACTGTACAGTATATTTATGTATACTTAGCTATACTTGTCATATAGTCGTATCATTGACATTTTGATAGGCAACATGACATTTTGTCATAAAACAGACTGAGAATGATGCATGTCCAGGGCATGCATGCATGTCTGTCTGTCTGTCTGTCTATCTATCTATCTATCTATCTATCTATCTATCTATCTATCTATCTATCTATCTATCTATCTATCTATCTATCTATCTATCTATCTATCTATCTATCCATCCATCCATCCATCCATACAACCATCCATCCATCCATTCATCCATCCATCTATCTACGTATCTACCTACTGTACCTACAGTAGATAGATTTATATATATATATATATATATATATATATATATATATATATATATATATATATTTATATTTATATACACACACACACACACACACACACACACACACACACACACACACACCACCCATATATATATATATATATATATATATATATATATATATATATATATATATATAATATGAAAGAGAGAGAGAGAGAGAGATAACCATGGATTAATGGCAAAAGTAACAATGAAAGTTATTTAATGAGAGAAGTCTGATTATTGCAAGCAGTAAGTTCCATCAATAATCAGGTGAGTGGGGATAAGAGTGTGACTAAATGTGATGAGGGTGTGGGCTGAGGCTCCTGGGAATAGTAGTCTCCAATAAATGAATTTATAAGCATGACATGTTTACATACATAAATAAATACCTGCATACACATGTAGAAGGAACATAATACAAATGGTACACTCTCACAGGGTTAGAAAGAAGTTACAGTTGGGTGACTGTTGGGTGAGCAGATTAGTACAAAGCTGCTTTTGTGAGACAATGTGAGACACCCAGATAACAAATTAGTGATAGCCATGATTGCCTTGTTTTAATTACCTTGATTTAAAAGGCAAAATGTGCAGAGGGATGTGTTTAATTTGGCGAGGACATGAATGGAATGTAATCATAGTAACACATTAATCTTCATGCAGTTTAATGAACATGAGATTCTTTCTATAGAATATTTTGTTACTTTGGGACAAACGTGTGTAATAAATTACATTTATGAGGGAAGGATTTGGACCCAAAATCGAATGGATATACAGTACATATACCATTCTGCACTATAACTGTATTTCCATATTCAACATTGCCAATTAACCTCAAAGAAGGTGTTCATTTGAGCCATTAGTCAACCATGGGCCACTTTTTTTCATATTTCTTTTTATTAAACTTTTCTTTTCTTGAACAGTTTTATTTCTTTTTTCAGCTTCACTTTCTACTTTGACTCCACCAATATCTCCTTAACATCTTTTAGAGAACATTTTTTAAAAAAGGCAAAACCGCAGTATGGTCACTGGAGCGAATTTCAAATACTGTACAGTATATTTTCCTTATATTTGAAAAAAGGAAGTAATTTTATATTAATTTACCTCATAATCAATTAAATTGTTCTGTTTGTGTGTGAGGGGGCACGGTGGCTTAGGGGTTAGTACGTTTGCCTCACACCTCCAGGGTTGGGGGTTCGATTCCCGCCTCCGCCTTGTGTGTGTGGAGTTTGCATGTTCTCCCCGTGCCTCGGGGGTTTCCTCCGGGTACTCCGGTTTCCTCCCCGGTCCAAAGACATGCATGGTAGGTTGATTGGCATCTCTGGAAAATTGTCCGTAGTGTGTGATTGCGTGAGTGAATGAGAGTGTGTGTGTGTGTGTGCCCTGTTATGGGTTGGCACTCTGTCCAGGGTGTATCCTGCCTTGATGCCCGATGACCCCTGAGATAGGCACAGACTCCTCGTGACCTGAGGTAGTTTGGATAAGTGGTAGAAAATGAGTGAGTGAGAAAATGAGAGAGTGTTTGTGTGTGATCAAGAGTATTTTATTGAATTCTTTGTATTACTGAAGGGTCATGGTTTCTTCTGTCTAAGCTAGTGAGCATTCAGTCAGTCAGTCAGTCAGTAACCGCTTTATTGGGAAAGTGGTGGATCCAGAACCTAGTCTGGGAACACTGGGCCTGAACACTATATGTGCGCACACATTCACACCTTGGGGTAATTTATTGCAGCTGATTCACCTACTGGTATATTTTGGGGGATGGAAGAAAGCTTTAGAACCTGGTAAAAAAAGACCAATACAGTCACATTAACATGTGAACATCCACATAGATATTACAACAGCATGCCACCAGCATGCAAAAAATATTTATTTATACACGCTTCTCCCAAATCTCCCAAATTGTAGTTCTTCAGAATTACTGGTATTTTTAAGTACAGTATGTAAGCCCTTCATGCGGTGATTTACCCAGTATTCAAACAAGAACTCTCATATACATCTACTCTAACCATGGATTGTATGTATTGGGGTTCTTTTTTCATGTCGAGTTTTATCTTTCAGTTCGTTGAGTCTCTGCTTCACTTGATCTCAGAATGCAGTCATAACAAAAACCCACTCAAGTTGCAAAAATGTGCTGTGGCATAGTTTATTTCATTGGCGATTCTAATACAGGGAAATAAAAGTAGCAGTTCAGATAACCTCAAGCTGTGAATACTGGGTGGACACCTTCCATTTTAGGAGTTGTAGGACTGTAAAAAGCCTTTAAAAAAGAGGCGTTAGATAACTAGACCATTTCAGACTCCTTTGCTTTCATGTGGCTTCTTGGTTTTCCTGATGAGGTTTTATAGGCAAGGAGTAATGCAGGCCCAGCAAACACACACACACACACACACACACACACACACACACACACACACACACACACACACACACACACACACACACACAAACAAGCAATACAGCACTGTAAAAACATTCATCATCTCCCCTACACTCACGACATGTAAATGACTGAAATGTATAAACATACATAAACACATCAATAAATCCTATTTTCACATCCTTCCTTTTCATACTAGCACAATTTATTTTAAATTCAGCCTCGAGAAACACATTAAAGTCACATAAATTTACATAAAGTGCAAATTCAGACACCAAATGTACACAAAATGTCTGGCTAGTAAATTCGTCTGACAGATCAGATTATTCTTCTTATAAAGACAAGACACGGAAAAAAAAAACAGGGAAAATTGCCACAGACACAATTATATTGTAATGGATGCTCTGGGCTCAGCATGTTTTGTGCTTTAATCTCAAATCTCAAAGACCTTTTAATAGCATTTTAGTTATATCCATTGTAATTTCGCACCTGATTTAATAGTTCTGTAAAAGTAAGACTGTAGCCATTTTACTGGTATAAAATGACAGATTACTTGCCTGTGAACCATTTTAATCAGCCAAGCAGAAAAAACACTTCTTTTTCTCCACCTGCTAAATTCAGCATGCAGAAAAGCAGTGTTTGCTATTTCAAATTTGCTGTGGCTCCACACAGGATTTCAAACACTCCTATCACATGCCTTTATAAAGTATACACTCCCCACAAAAGTACTGGAGTGGCAAAGTCAGCGCCTTTGTTTTTGCTTTTCACTAAAGGCATTTGGGTTTTGAGATCAAAGATGACAATGACACGATGGATCAGAATTTCAGCTTTCATTTCATACAACATCTAGACACGTAGACATATATAAACAACTTACAACACGGCACAATTTGTTTGAACCCAGTCAGTTTTCATGTTATCAAATGTGTGTGAGAATATCTTTTTTTTTTTTTTATTTGCCCAGGTGTGCTTTGTTAAATTGATCGTTAAACAAGTTATGGCACAGAAGGAATGACTAGGCTTGGTTTAAGCCCAGGGTTTCATCTGTGAAGGCTGCATTTGTTGCTTAAAATTGGAACATTTTAAGCAACATGACGGGGAAGTCGTGGCCTAATGGTTAGAGACTCTGACTCCTAACCTTAAGGTTGTGGGTTCGAGTCTCGGGCCGACCATGAAGGAGGTGTCCTTGAGCAAGGCACTGAATTCCCCCAACTGCTCCCCGGGCGCCGCAGCATAAATGGCTGATCACTGCTCCGGGTGTGTGTTCACGGTGTGTGTGTGTGTGTTCACTGCTGTGTGTGTGCACTTTGGATTGGTTAAAATGCAGAAAACAAATTCTGAGTATGGGTCACTGTACTTAGCCGTATGTCACGTCACTTATTAAAAAAAGAATAAACCAACAAGAAGACCAAAGAGCTATCAATGGGAGAAAATAAAGAAAATTGATCACAAGCATTGGGCATAGCTAATAATGAAAAAGATCAAAACTATTGGTGTAAAAACAGATTATCAAACTCATATTTTTGGTTGAGGGAAGAAAACAAACACAGTTTTGCACAGTTTTAGTGTATACCTAGTTCTCTGAATTACATCTGCAACATTAACAACACATATTTTAGCCTTTAGTGTTTAGTAGATCAGACTACACTTTTAGACAAAATAGTCTGGATTGATTCATATTTGGTGGTAAAGGGGAACAATCCTTAAGGTTTCTTTCTTTCTTTTTTCAGACTTCTAACATTACATATGAATGTTTTTCTATAAACATTGCATGCAATTTTATCGATTCATTTTGAGAATTAAATATTAAAGAACTCATAAATAAAAGACAGCATGCCAAATGATGTTTATCTACCTGTCAAGCACATGATATAAATTGTATAAATCTCTATAAAGTGTCTAAATGTATTTATCGATTTGAAAGTGTCTAGTGTCTGCCAGATTTCTATCCAACGTGAAATGTGATGGACTAAATTTATTACATATTTTCATACTAATGTATTAATGTATTTCCACATAAATAGTATAGTAATATATGTATCTTGAACATGTTGTGTTTTAGTTTACTTACATTTGGTAATAACTGTGCTAATGCATTGTATCTTATTAACAAGGAAATGGTGTGTATTTGCATTAAGTAAGTTCCGTTTGTCGGTTCTTCTGTGCATACTAAACAACAGTCAGAATACAAATGCTGCAATGCCGAATAGCTGCCAAATGACCAGAAGCAAGTTGTAAGAAGAACAGATGGGGCAGCAATTAAACACAGTAGTACACAATTTTAAAAAGACTACTCACACACCATTTAATTAAATGCACAATGATACTGGCATCATACCTAATAAAACACTAACAATAATAATAGTTCAAAATGAGTTACTGTAAATTCCATAAGTTATTTTCACTGCTACACAAGATCAGACATGGTTCTTTCAGAGAGACAGATAAAGCATTTGAAGCTCTATAATCTTCTACTTGGACAACACTTCTGTCAGAAGCAGTTGTAGTGTGTGGATAATCTGAGCTCTTACTATTTTAGTGCACTATTTATAGCATGTTGATCAGGACCTCCTGCTCAGTCTTAATGTAGTATGGATTGCTACAGGTCGATGTTGGCTCTGCATCTGTATAGAAAATCGTTTGCAGCCTTGTGCTTGAGACTTTCTCTATAGACAGCTTGCATTTTAATTCAGAACCAGCTCTCAGCACACCTGTGCCATGTAAACAAATTGCTCAGTACCAGACCAAACATTTTCTGGGTTACAGACGCCAGGGGCTGGGCTGAGAAACAGAGGTTTAGACAGTTTGTTGAAAGGCTCAGGCCAAGCCACACTGAGCTTTCTTTATGAAGCTGTATTATGTAGTGGAACTGGGGTGCAATTATAAAACTCTGTTTGCTTGCCAAAATCAATGTTTGTACCTATGTAATAGAAAGACACACAAATTGCTGTAAATACACAAGAGCTGAATGCCACACCATTTGTCAATTTCAAAAGACTTTAACGCCGTTGTGATGTCAGCAGGACCTCAAGGCTTTGTGTTTATCTTTTACATTATATTACATTTGACAGCAAAGGAAAATAACGGTTCAGTCTTCAGTCTTTCATGTTACATCCCTGCTCCCATTGCTTCTGTGTCTTTCCCCACAGAAACATTGACACGCTGCAACTTTTGAACTTACAGTAAGTCATTGACTTGGTGTCAGTGATGATAATAGCTTAAACTTTTTGTTGAAAACTCATCTTTACTTGCAATAGATTCAGTCATTTTATACTGCAATCCTAAAAGGGTTACCCCCACATGATGCAGATGTAACTTTTACTACACCATTGTACATTTACTTATGACCTGTTCTTTTCTGGTCTAAAAGCCAGAAGGTTGGTTGAACATGAGTTGTTATGCATTTTTCATTTGTATAAAATTCTAATGAATTGCAAAGAAACTAGGGGGCACGGTGGCTTAGTGGGTAGCACGTTCGCCTCACACCTCCAGGGTCGGGGTTCGATTCCCGCCTCCGCCTTTTGTGTGCGGAGTTTGCATGTTCTCCCCGTGCCTCGGGGGTTTCCTCCTGGTACTCCGGTTTCCTCCCCCGGTCCAAAGACATGCATGGTAGGGTGATTGGCATCTCTGGAAAATTGTCCGTAGTGTGTGAGTCTGTGAGTGAATGAGAGTGTGTGTGCCCTGCGATGGGTTGGCACTCCGTCCAGGGTGTATCCTGCCTTGATGCCCGATGACGCCTGAGATAGGCACAGGCTCCCCATGACCCGAGGTAGTTCGGATAAAGCGGTAGAAAATGAGTGAGAGTGAAAAGAAACTAATTGAAAGTACAGTAAGTGTTTTTTTAAATAACAGTGTAGTCATTTCTGCATTTCACTGACTCCTTTTTTCAGCATTACTGTACATTTCTCAGACAAAGTATACACACTGTAATCCAATTTCAGTTATGACACTGTATCTTAGCTGAAATTGCTATCTGACATTTGCATTAGAATACGTAGTCTGTATGCTATATGTGGGTGTGAGATAAGAATACACCAGTCTATTGCAAAAGGCACTTAACAACCCACCTACTGACAAGTTTTTGAGTACTGGGATTAAACAAGGGTATTAACAATTTTATTGCAGCTCTAGTTGATCTCTGCTATTAGTAAACTGCTGCTTTAAACAATATATATCGTCGGTGTCGGACGGTATCCTCTTATCTCCAAAACCATTATTTTTCAGGAGATTAAAAAAACGGCGTATCTTATCTGCAATGCACAGGGTTTAGTCTGCGTTGCAGTGGATTGTCTTGCGCTAAATTCCTGTCCTCAAACGAGCACCAGAACTAGCGGGGGTCAAGATTTTTTTTTCTTTGAGCCCAGTGTTTTGAAGACATTTACCTCAGAAGACATGTTGATTCGTTGCGACTCTTAATCTTGAGGATATGCCGCGAAGCTCTCCCGGGGAGTGAAGAAGAGGTGGACAGTTGAAGTGTCCAATGGAGTTAAGAGATTTGCACTCAAGCTATTTTCAAGACTTTAGATTGGTTAATAACTTGTAAAAATAACAGACCCACGTGACCAATAGCATCGATATGTGAAAAAATATGAAATTGACAAAATTTGGACATAGGAGGTTTCCGCCCGACAGCGACGATATATTACATACATTATACATTACATTATATATATATATATATATATATATATATAAAACAGTACATATATTGATGTGTGTGTGTGTGTGTGTGTGTGTGTGTGTGTGTGTGTGTGTGTGTGTGTGTTTATTTATTTACTGTCCACTGGTTCCAAAAGCCTGCCACATTTTATGTGCCTGGAGAGGCTGAACAATTCTGAAGAAAACAACGTCATAGGATATCTTAATTACTAGTCTTCTTTCCAGCAAAGCACTCAAACATGTGGAGTGTTTGTCAGGAAAGTGTGCATGCTTTCACAACCCACTTCAACTTTGCTGAAATGCCTAGATACACTCTGTGATGTCCCTGGAGAGTTGCTCTCAAACATCTTGAAAGAGCTGCAGTTTCCTTCATAAAGAGCAGGCCACCTGCACTAATTCACCTGATTGTATGTTATAGACCTGTGTGACTGACTTGGGTTTGGTACAGCAAAATTACTAAAAGGTTTCTACATCAGTCTGCTTTTCAGATCTCAGGGTTTGTTCTTGTTGTTGTTTGTGTTGCCGTTTATAGTTAGATTTAATAAAAATATAAGTTCAGTGTTTAGTGTCTAATTTCATAATATACAATATATTATGGATTGAGTGCCTACTGAATGTATTCTATTCACTTTAACCCAAATTCAATTACTTGTGTTGTGCTTTAAACAATTCACTTTGTCTCAAAGCAAACTCCTTGATATGATATGAGGAAGAAACCTTGAGGAACCAGACACAGAAGAAAACCCATCTTCATTTGGGTGACACTGGACAATGTAAATAATGTCAATGTAAATAATGCCCTTTTTACAACAGTTTGTACTTGAGTGGAATTAAGCAACCTAGAGGTCTCAATTTCAGCACAATTTCAGAGTTCACCACAGACCCAACACAAAGTTTTCAAATGTTCACAATAAAGATGAAAACTATCAACATATCTATCATCTACTGTACTTACAGTAGCTCTATTAATGTTAATAGTACTTTCAAACATTAGTGTAACATGATAAATCATAATCAGGGTTAATAGTAGGTGACAGAGCATAGGCAGACAGGTAAGGCAAGACAGAGATATATCCAAATTTATATTCAAAAGTAATGATGAACTAGAACCGAGACAAAACTGTTGGTAACACTGAACAGGTAAACACAATCAGGCACCGACCCAAAAAGACAGGGGCAGAGACAAAACTAGAACATAAACAGAGGCACATGGCATAGTAAATTAAAACACATGCCATGAAATAAAACACATGATGTAAAAAGACGATGCAAATGGAAAAAATGTATACAAAACCAGAAAAGTGTTAATTTACTGTAGGTCTGCATGGAAACAAATCTAAACAAAGCTAAAAAGCTAAAAGCTAAAAGATTAACAAAGCTAAACCAATGTGGTAATGTAATTCAGTTCTGATACACAGAGGGGAAAGAAAGATCGTGGTCCAGCTCATGGTATCTACGTCCCACAATGAAAGACTTGGTTTTATGTGTCCACTGAAACTTGGCATCTTGCAAAGAAACAAATGGTCTGTACTTTAAATAGCCTCGTGCTTTGGACTGTATTGTGAAAACAGAGATTGCTTTAACTGCTTGTGTGCGGCTTCTTATTTCTTTTGTTAACTTGATGAATCTGAAGTAGGATAGTGCACTCTTAGACCTAAGATGAAGAAGTAAAGTCTTTGTTCCTGCATGAGGACTTGAGCTTATTAGTGATGTGCAGTGGTTAATAGTGATGTCTCCTGGTGCCGCTTGTAAAGGTCTTTACTAAAGGTTAAAATGCCTGAAGTTCAGAATATATAATGTTAATATCCCTGCCTATCTTTAACAGGGTGATAAAGGAGATGATGGACAGCCTGGCACAGATGGAGCTCAAGGTGCACCGGTAAGTTCTTATTTCTTCTTAAATGCCAAACACGCCACCTTACAACTAAATGCATCAAGTAGAACCGATTACAGCTCAGGATTTAACTATACTAAAATATTCCTATTAACTATACACAACAGCGTCTAAAGATGGAAATGATGAGAAGCCAATGTCAGAAACAAAATAGAATAGTATGGGAACTTTAGAACAACGTAGACATAATGTACTGTATATTATAAATAATGTAATTGAAGGAAAAATGCTTGATGGCACTAAAACATAAACACAATTATAAGCACATTTACAAACAGTTTAAGAAATAAATCTGTTTTTAGGGGGTCTGTGGGATATATAGTTTACAGTTAAATTTGTCTCTTGATAAACAATTTAGGAACCCCTACTCTAATGATGGATGACAATGTAAATGTCTGTAATAAAGTGCCATATACTGTATGATGCTCAGTAAAAGAACAAAACAAAAAAGCAGCATCATTGATACATATGTTTAAGAGCCACCCATGTGTTACCCAGTGTGCCTGCTGTGTTCAGAATGATCTAAAGAATATCCAGTCAGAGGTGATCTAGTGTTGGTCTCGTTCGCTTTCCACATGGCTTAATGTTCGGCTGACACACTACATAGCAACAATCTATCTATCTATCTATCTATCTATCTATCTATCTATCTATCTATCTATCTATCTATCGATCTATCGATCTATCGATCTATCGATCGATCTATCGATCTATCTATCCATCCTCAATGCTGATTGTCAGGTTAATTGTCAATGCTTTGTTTGTCGATGCATTTCCAGCAAGAGGCTCCATTTTTTTTTCCAAACCTGAGAGAAAAATGCAAAACAGTAAACACCAACAAATGGCACCATGTCAGCAAGTAATATCTCCCTTTCCAATCTACCCAACACTTACATGCTGGCTTTTTACTTAATGGACCTTCAAGGTCTTGGCTTGTCAAAACATCCTGTACAGATGACAAATAAGCAGTAGGCTGAAAGCTCAGTGTACTTTTTTATTTGTAGAACATTCTTCAAAAGAGAAGACATTGAAGGTGACTACACTTGCATAGCTGCATTGAAATGGAAATTACTGTTGGAGTTGTACAATGTCTGAGCTCTCTCTATGGTTAATTTGTAGCAGTGGTAGCAGCAAGTGTCTTTAAGCTTTAGTGATCTTGATGTGGCTAGCGTAACATCTGTTATGAATTAGTCTTAGCTTTGTTGACTGCCAAGATTGAGTTCAGCACAGAGACTCACACAAGGCTAGACAGTTTTTAATATTTAAAAGCTTTCAGACAGAATCGAGTTTAAACACATTTACAGTCCTATACAGGGCAGCAAACAACCCTCCAGCTCAGCTCACATACACTGAAGTTCGCCAGAAAATAAACATTTACAAGACTGGTTTGGTCTTCATTGTCAGCCTCTGACTTTATGGACTACTGTAGGTTTTGTATTACTGAAGCAAAATTTCATGTCTAAAACAGTTTAAATGTACGTTATATTTACAAATGTTATTACTTGTATATTTGTATATAATGTATATTTACAAATTATCAAGAAACTTTTATTGTCATTTCAACCATATATAGCTGTTGTAGTACATGGTGAAATGAGACGACGTTTCTCCAGGATCAGGGTGCTACATAAAACAAAGACAGGGCTAAGGACTTGCAAGGTCTTAGCCACATAAAGTGCAACTGTGCAGCCTGGTGTAAACAGTGCAGGACAAAAGAAAGTGTAGACAATACGTTACAAGACAATACAAAAAGTACAAAAAATACAATATACAAAAGACAATAAACAGTAAACAGAAACAGCGCTGACCGACCAGTGTATATACTGTATGTGACTACTGAATGTTCAAACAATATTTCGTGCAGCAACATTTGAATGAACACAGTTTCTTTTCAGCAGGTCCTTGGGATAATATATAGAATTGTGCAAAAAACAGCAAATGACTGAGATATTGTACATTATGTGCAAAAACGGCTGAAATGTTGGACAGTTTGTGCAACTTAATCGTAGTTATCCGTGCATTGGTGTTTGTTTACAGTATGTCGTTATCCGTAGTTATCCATGCACACGTTTGTTTATGTCTTTAAAATATCAGGGCATATTGTTTTGAAAAGGTTTAGATGAAATACTCTCATAGCATTCTTTTCACCCGATAAAAATCATTTGGAGGAGAAAATAAAGGGTAGATAGAATAAGTTCAGATTGTCGAATCAAAGTACAAAAATTAAAAGATAGCTACACAACATAATTAAAATGTTAGTGTTATAAGTTACAGTTTTTACAGTATGTTTACAATGTTTGGCATTTAAAGGAAACACAAGATGAAACCCGATGGCAACTTCAAACTTCAAACTTAAGAAATGAGAAATTAAGCAGTATCTTTAATTGTTTATCTTTAATTTAAAATCTATATTTAATTGTGTGTGTGTGTGTGTGTGTGTGTGTCTCTCTGTGTGTGTGTGTGTGTGTGTGTGTGTGTGTGTGTGTGTGTGTGTGTGTGTTTGTGTAATAGTTAAGAAATGCATTATATCACACATGCACCCAATCTCACACTCATTCACACCTAGTTTCATTAATAAACTATTGATAAACATAAGATTTTTAGATTTCAGCTATCATTAATGTCATGACTAGCTGTTAGTAGTTTCATGTACTTGCTGTATCATTCCTGATGTGTAATAAATTTAAAAAAATATTTTAGCCCTACTGAGTTGGCATTATAATTTTCCTTGCTCCTACAGTACATTGACCCATACGACCAGTCAGCAGGTCTTGATATAAAACTGGCTTTAGTTGAATGTTGTCAAAGTGATCACACTGAGATTTTAATCAAAATTTTGTGACACTGCCAGACCTTCATCATCTGCTGGCATCGGTCATAGTGGTACTAAATCAGCCACTGGTGAGCATGCCACATTATGTGTTTTGAGACTCCTGTTCTCAGCTAAAAATCTCAAAGATTTTGTTTTGTTTGGGAAAATGTTCCTGCAGTAGCAAAATCTTGCAGTGTAAAGTTAGTACTACAATCCTTATTTTCTTAACTGCATATAAACTTTATGACCAAGAATATGTGGACACCTGAGTATCACAACCGTTGTGTGTCCATGTGCTTGTTGAACATCCCTTTACAGTGTTATTACTTATAATAAGTTCTACTCTTCTGGGAAGGCTTTTCACTAGCTGTGGTGATTTGATCACCAGCTACAAGAGGTCAGGCTCTGATGTAGGGTGAGGAAATCTGGGGTGAAGTCCACCCAGGTGATTACATTAACATTTCTAGAATTTAGCAGAAAGCCTTATCCAAAGTGACTTACAATTTATTTCAATTTATACAACTGAGCAATTGAGGGTTAAGGGCCTGGCTCAGTGGTCCAGCAATGGCAGTTTGGTGGACCTGGGATTCGAACTCACTCTTCCGATTTGTAGTCCAACACCTTAACCACTAGGCTACCACATTCCGTTAGTGACGTGACATACGGCTAAGTATGGTGACCCATACTCAGAATTTGTTCTCTGCATTTAACCCATCCAACGTGCACACACACAGCAGTGAACACACACACAGTGAACACACACCAGGAGCAGTGGGCAGCCATTTATGCTGTGGTGCCCGGGGAGCAGTTGGGGGGATTCGGATCCTTGCTCAAGCCACCTCAGTCGTGGCCGGCCTGAGACTCGAACCCACAACCTTTGGGTTACAAGCCAGACAAAGTCACGTTTTATCGGACTTGGGAGCAGGGAGATACGAAATTATGCGGTCATTTATAAGAATGGTACGGACACAGATGTCGCTGCTCACACAGCCAGCAGTGTTCAGTAAAGTCTGCGGTCACGTTGAGTCTTTTGACAAGAGACAAGGCTTCAATAGTTAACCAAAGCTAACGATTGTAGTTACATACATCTTTCTAAACTCTATTTTAAATGTTTAAGAGCTATAAGTGATGCAATACAAAACACGATAAGCTGATTAGGCTGTCTAATAGGTGGAAATTAGTCTAATATGCCGCAAAGCTCTCCCGCGGAGTGATGAAGAGGTGGAGTTACGAGATTTCTTAGAGAGTTGAAGTGTCCAATGGAGTTAAGACATTTGCACGCAAGCTATTTTTAAGACTTTAGATTGGTTAATAACTTAAAAATAACAGACCCATACATCAGCATACAATAGCATCGATATGTGAAAAATATAAAATTGACAAAATTTGGACATAGGCGGTTTCTGCCCGACAGCGACGATCTGTTAACTGTAACATCTGTAGCCTGTTAAAAAAATATTTACTGTACATGGAATCAAATGTGGCTGATGCTCTAATCTCTATTTATCCTTCCTGAGCTATAGCACAAAGGGAGCAAAACATTGTCCACTATTTTTTGGAATATTTGGGCAAAAACAGTAATTACCTGCTAATGGGAATGCTGATTTGTGCCTCTTTGTCTCCAAAAAGCTTAATGCTACCTCAGTCAAAGACTTTGTGGCAACAGTTTGCAGAAGACCCCAATATGGGTGTGATGGACAGGTGTCCACATATTTCTGGTAATATAGTGTTCCTGTATTTTGATTCTCACTGTAGTTACTTATTAAGATACTTTACAATACATAGTTGATCAATAAGGGGCATTAAGCAGTGTATGTATGTATGTATGTATATATATATATATATACTGTGTGGCTGTATATGAGTCATAGTCAGGATATCTTTGTAATTTCACAGTATAATAATATTATATTACTATGCCATATGCTGTACTCTTCAGATATGGTGAGTTTCATTTCTCTCACGTAATTTAATTCCTGACCTTAAACTCCCTCTCACTATCACACTTTGACAGAGTACTACCTCTCAGTATCATTCCCCCAGCAATCTCTTTAGTCTCACTATTTGATCCTGCCTCATTTGGATGAGGCTTTAAGAGGAATCTGCACACTTCTTTCACTAGAAAATGACTCATTAAGTGAGACGTTATGTGGGAGGCATCACTTCAAAGTGACATGTCTGCTCACATTCCCTTTCAAATGCTCGAAGAGCAAACAGAACTCTTGATGTTTCCTCCCTAAAAAAATTACGTCTCTTGATCTGTTAAGCTTAATTAACCTAAAGCTAGAAACTTTGCTATGGGCACAGAGGGCCCGTGTTTCATGTCGCATTTCTCCACATGTAACTAAAAGGATCATTATTCCCTGTTTATGAGAAACATTTTATGTTGGATCACTATAGACATCAGGTGCTGAACCTATATAATGGTAAGGACCACTTTATTTTAGTCATGCTTAAGAAGTACAGCGTGCAGTGTTATTATACAGGCATTAGGCTTTTGTACTTAATTGTATGTAGTTAATATAAAATAATGAGCTGAGAATACAGCATTGTTTCACTTCCTAACTGTGAGTTGGCCTAGATTTAATTTATTATTTCATATTATTTTCTTCAAGATATACCCTATTATTGATTAATTCACTCTGCATCACTCTTTTAAAACTGATTATTATAAAGTCAAATTTTAATAAGTGTGTTGCAGTATGGTTTACAGGTCTACAATTGTCAGATGTTTTTTATACATTTAAACAAATGTGAGTATTTAGGCATAAACTAATTTAAAAGGTGAAATCTTTAAGATATTATTTATATGTGAGACCATACACCAATCTAGAAAACGAGTTACAAGTGCAATATGCACCTAGCAGAGGTACATGAGAATGAATCAGGCAGGTCCTGCAAGCTGGAGGAGCCACCACAGTAGATGTGTGTCAAGATCAGGCACCAGTATGACATAGACATTTGCTTGTTTGGCTGATGCTTTTATCCAAAGCGACTTTTAATTGAAATAGGATACAACTAAACAATTAAAGGGTTTTTCAAGGGCCTAAAAAAGGCAGAGTAACAATGCCCAGATTTGCACACATGATCTTGCATTTGCACTCATGATCAGTAGCCTCATAGCCTAATGACTTAACCCCTGAGCTACCAAATTAATCAACCGGGCCTTTGAGCCTCACATTAATCAGGAGAGAGAGAGAGAGAGAGAGAGAGAGAGAGAGAGAGAGAGAGAGAGAGAGAGAGAGAGAGAGAGAGAGAGAGAGAGGGGATGGATTTTTCCTTCTTATTCTACAGCATAATTAAAATGTAGTGACATCATTGAAGATTTTTTATGCTGTACATCAGAGCTTTCGGAGAGATACTTTGAAGGTCAGGGTCATTACAGGTGCTAATATCTTGAGAGTCCATTAGGTCCATTAAATTACCATTTAATAAGAATATATTACAGAACTGTCACTATCTGAGTCCACTAGATGCAGGGTTTCGTGCAAGTCACTAACCATTTCAAACAACCAGGACACTCGAGGCATGTGTTGTATTTTTCTCCACACTATGTCAGTTGAAGTTGAGTCAGGTAGTTTTTTATTTCTATCTCAATTTTTGTTCAAGGGTCATGGGGCAACACAGCAGAAAGAATAATATAGTGTATTAGAAAATAAATACAGAGAACAGAACAATACTAGAGATACACTGGATATTATGCAGTTCAAACAACAAAGGAGAACAGGAGCATCACGAGGATATTCTGAGTAGCTGACAGAACTGTGCAGTATTTGTTTAGCATCAAATTGTAGTAGCAGCAAACAAGCAGAATCATCTGTAAGGACAGGAGCACAGTCCAGAAGATGACACTTTGTTAGAAAGTGTAAATAGTCGGCCTGGTTTATATGCCAGGTTCAGTTCAGATCAGTTGGGTGTTGGCAGCAGGGTATTCAGGAGCATGACAGCCTCAAGGAAGAAGCTGTTAAAAAGACAGAAGGGTAAAGAAAGGTGCACGGGGTCAGCTGCAATGCATGGTGTCTTTTTGGATACAGTGATTTTTATAAATGTCCTCAATGGAATGATTGTCTTTACTTGTTTGAACTATCATCTGTAGGGACTTTTTTATGGTTGAGGATGTTTGAGTGGAAATACAAAAGATTTACACTTATTTTAAAACAACAAAAGTGAATGTTAATGTGTTTAATGCCATCTTTTATATTACTTCATGACAGATGATGACTTTCTTAGCCCTTGTGTTATGCCACATTGTGTTATGTGTGTGTGTGTGTCTGTAATTGTAATTTTTTTTGGCAAGCTCCCTGTTCTTTAATAACTTAACCAGAATGTAGAAATAATTTAGTGTCATTAATGGTAATGAAGTGGAATGGCAATGAATGTAATAAGGGAAACTAGAGAAGAGGATTGTGATTAATGACGGGGCCATCATGGGGCCTGTTCTTCACAGTATGCATCATCAGTTCTGTCAGTCAAAACACTAGCATGTAACAGCATTAAACTGGATTTGGTCTGTTGTTCTTAGGGTATTCGTGGACTTCCTGGAGAGGCGGGGCCAAGTGGACCTCAGGTATAACAGTTTACAGCTTATGCAACTCAAAATAATCCTTTCTTCGCTACCTTTATGTAAATAGACTACAGTATATACAAGTATACTATATACTTGTAATCCTGCACTTTGCTACATTATCCACTGGTTATTGATCTTCTTTGCACATTATCCTAGACACACTATTCTGCATTAAAGTTACTATATATGTCCACAAAGTCTCTGTTGTTGTTGTCATGTTGGTTTCACATTGGTATTGATCTTAGCTTTGTGTCTGGAGCTTAGGGGGCTAGAGGATTACCTGGAGCGAAAGGATCTGCTGGACCTAAAGGACCTCCCGTAAGTGAACATATCTCCTGAGTACTGCACCTTTCCTTTTTACCTGATCTTCTGTTAGGAACCACTGACCCATTTGTTAAAAATTAAATAAATAAAAATAAATCCGGTTCACATCCATTCAGTCTAAAATCTACTTCTTTAAGCAACTGCAGTGGAACAAGGCAATTTGTACACAGTCTAAGCAAGATTTGTAAAAGAAATCTTAAAAAAATAAAAATCACAGGGCATTGATTTCTAAAAGAAAAGGAAAGAAAGGCAGAAAAAACCCTTGACTGACCTCTATTGGGCAACATAGAATATCACAATGTTTAATGATTATTCAATTCATTTAAATGATTTCATTGCTGCCATCTTGTGGTATTGGATAAAGAATTGTGAAACACCATATTTGTAGAGGGGTAAAGATTATTCAACGACAGGTTTATGTTGGATTAAATTAATTCTTATAGAGCAAATATGCTTATAATAAGCAAAACAAAATACAAGTGCAAAAGTACAAATAAAAATAAACGCCTGAACCAAAAATATGAACATGCTAGAAAAGATTATGAATATTTAATGAATATGAATTTTTAATTAAACATTTTGGAATTAACCCAAATGCCTAGCAGCTTAATCATTTGGCCTACAGTATAAAGAAAAATGAACTATTAAAGGCAGATAAAGTATTTTCCATTGTAATATACTTCCCATGCTGTATCCTCATTATAGCTGGCTAGGCCACTTTCAGGTGCATAGCTGACAGTAATGACTACAGAAAGAGTCACCGGTAATAAATCCAAGAACAAAATCCAGAGCTTTTGTGTTGGAAGCAGAAGCCATAATTAATGGTTAAGCCTTTGTTCATTAATAAAAGTTTTTGCAGTCCACTTTCATATAATAATAACAAAGTAGTCTGGTAAAGAGTTATATTCATCTATTTATAATCTTTATACGATTAAAATGTTGTGTTCTCAATCATGTAACCAGGTTATAGCATTTATTAAAGTAACATAGATTTGATTTTTTCCTATACACCTTGTTTTTTGGCAGCTATAGATATACAAGAATTTGACCCATTCATTCCTTTCATTCATTTTCTACCGCTTATCCGAACTACCTCGGGTCACGGGGAGCCTGTGCCTATCTCAGGCGTCATCAGGCATCAAGGCAGGATACACCCTGGACAGAGTACCAACCCATCACAGGGCACACACACACTCTCATTCACTCACGCAATCACACACTACGGACAATTTTTCCCAGAGATGCCAATCAACCTACCATGCATGTCTTTGGACCAGGGGAGGAAACCGGAGTACCCGGAGGAAACCCCCGAGGCACGGGGAGAACATGCAAACTCCACACACGCAAGGCGGAGGTGGGAATCGAACCCCCAACCCTGGAGGTGTGAGGCAAACGTGCTAACCACTAAGCCACCGTGCCCCCCAGAATTTGACCCAGTTTTATTTATTATTATTATTTTTTTTTATACAATTATACATTTTTGTTCACTGTAGTCAGAAATTATAGCAATCACTGTCTAATACACTTTATGATAAATAACGACTAATTATCTGGTCCTTAAAAACAAAAATGTAGGGATAAAGAAATTAAAAATATGAAAAAGCTGTAGCATTGTTTGCATAAAACAGCTGGAAACAAGAAACAACACAGGTTTCATGATGGATGATGCATAACATTATCAGGATACGATGCAGATACAAGATTCATGAGAAACCTGGTGTAAACAGGGTCTTTCATTATTCAGCACCTCTCAGAAAATGCAAATGATTTTCTAAATTAAGATACGTTTCTGTATATTAACATTGTAACTCTTGATGAGCATGAGAGAGAGAGAGAGAGAGAGAGAGAGAGAGAGAGAGAGAGAATATAAAAAAAATCTATAGTTTTCAGTAAATCTGCCAACCACATTCATATTCTGATTATATGTTAAAGATATGTTATCGTTATACACGCATTGTTCACTTTATTAGGATTTTTTCACTAGTCTAACCAGCCAATCATGTGGCAGCAGCATAATGCATAAAATCATGCAGGTACAGATCCAGAGTTTCGGGTAATATTCACATCAGCCTCAGTGTGAAGTGTGATATTAACAGTAGCACAGTTGTTGTTACCAGACAGGCTACTTTGAATGTTTCATAAACTGCGTATCCTCTGGGATTTTCACACACAATTGTTTCAAGAGTTTATGCAGAATGAAAGAGTGAAAAAATCTCCTGTGTGTGGAGGGTCTGCAGGATGAAGCACCTTGTTGATGAGAGAGATAAGAGGAGAACAGACAGATTGGTCTGAGCTGACAGGAAGTCTATAGGAACTCAAATAATCAATCTTTACAACTGTGGTGAGCAGAAAAGCATCTCAGCAAGCACAACACATCAATACTTGAGGTGGATGGGCTACAGCAGCAGCAGAACACATCAGGTGCCACTTCCTTAAGCCAAGAGCAATAATCAGAGAATATCATGGGTACAGACTCACCCGATGGCCCTATTGTTTTTTTTTTAACTGTACTCTTCGGATTCCTATTCTTCTCTGACTGGAGTGGAACCCAAATGTGGTCTTCTGCTATTGTAGCTAATCCACCTCATGATTCAAAGTTTTATTCATTCTGAGATGCTTTTCTGCTCAGCATGGTTTGAAGCGTGATAGAGGTAATCTGGAAATTTCCCTTTGTCCTTCCTTATGATAAAGAATAATGCTCAGTGTTTTTCACACTCTTCTAAAACATTGTCACAAACAGTCACAAAGAACATTTGTTTTTGTTTTTTACCAATTCTGATGTTTTGATGTTTTGAGTAACTGCATAAATGTGCAGATGTCCAGGTGTTTCTAATAAAGTGGTCAATGAGTATAGAGCTCTACCGATATGATTAGAATGTTTATTTATGTATTTATTTATTTTTGATTGTTTGCCTTACACATGAGCACAATGAATTAGATGTATACATTAATGAGTTGTAGTTAGGGATGTACCGATCCGATATTTTGGATTGTATAGGCGCCGATCCAAGCATTTTGAGTGGATCGGGTATCGGAATCGGATCGGAAGAGAAAAAGTGATATCGGTACATCCCTAGTTGTAGTATAGTTTAATGATAAACATTAATCATTATTGTGTTGTTTGCAAGCCATAACCTTTTGTGAGGAAACTGTTGAACTGAGACACGATTTGTACAATTTTTTTTGCAGCTTTCATGTTTCACATATATATACAGTAGTTTGATTGTCCTTTTTTAAACTGATAGCATTCCGTTTTTTCTATAATATTGTATAAAATTCTACTGTCTCCAGTAATCACCTTAAATACAAAATTTCGTTTGATTCAAACCTGAAGGGCATGTGCTTCCTTACTTCTAGCTACATAATGTGGTTTTCAGCTGTGTAATTTTATTTTCCATCTATGTAATACTGTTAAAACAGGGCATTAAAGAAAAATCAGTTATTACTACCCGACAGTTCTGAAAATCTTCAGAACACCCAGGCAGGTAGACTAAGAGACATGCCATAGTGACAAACTGAATCGTCTTTACTGTCCACAGATCCAGACTCAAATTAGGTCTAAAATTTTGCCTTAATGCGGCTTCAGTGTTTGGTGGTCAGAGACTGGATTGCGAGCCACTATAGTGCGATGATAAAATGGTGTCATTTTTCTACCCAAAAGTAAAAAGTTAAAAACTGCTGACAGAAGACATTTTATCGCATTATTTTATTAGATTAAAAATGTAATCACATGTGTACCAATTTAATAATATCGAACATATCAAGTGTCTTAAACCCATATGTGTATTTACTGTGTGTATCTTTTAACATGTGACTCATGTGATTATTCACGTGACTCATACATAAGGATCCAAATTCCCTTTAAAAGGAAATCATGGATATGGATATTGTACTTCTTGTTCTATTGCATGTTTCATTTCATTTCTAGTGCCAGGAAACAGAATATTTGATAATGGGATTTCTGAAAACTCTCCATGTCCGTTTTTGCTTCACCTTCAGCAATTGCATGATTTGTAAAAAATGGCATATAATAATCCATGCCAACCGTCTGTGTTTTTTTTTTAGCTGCTGCCATAATTGCATTCAGTAACTATGGCCATCTTGTAATGCATGAAGTCAGCAGAGCGTGTTATCTTCTTCCACCACACTAGTCACAAAATATTTAACTCTGTGTACTTTCTGCTTCAACATCTCAGGGCATCCAGGGCCCACCGGGGTCCCGTGGAGCAGACGGACAAATCGGCCCTAAGGTTAGTTTTGTATTAAAAATCACCTTCAGCAATTATGCAAATACACTGAGTATCTCCAGTGGGAATGGTTACATGGAAATTGCATATATTCTCCTCCATAAATTGTATTCTTATCAAATAGATTACTAACAAATGCCTGACAGTAAGGACATTGTGACCGTCATGAACAGTAATTTTTGTTTTGTAATTTCTAAACCCAACACAAACCCTAATTCCTGTCTACATGTATAGGGAAGTCCAGGACTATCGGGATCACCTGGTCATCTGGGTATTCCAGGCCAAAAGGTGAGATTTACTTTATAAATACAAGCATTTATTTTTGTCACATGTACAGTATATGTTACAGCACAATGAAATTCTTTCTTCGTATATCCCAACTTGGGGGTTGGGGTCAGTCATGATACAGCGGCCCTGGAGCTGTGAGGGTTAAGGGCCTTGATAAAGGGTCTGACAGTGGCAGCTTGGCAGTACTGGTGGTGTGAACCCCAATCTTTGAGCAACAACCCAGAGCCTTAACCGCTTGAGCCACCATGGCCCCAATTTATTAACTATAATTTGTTTTTATTATTTTTTTTGTTTAAATGAAAATTGAGATTTTCACTTTTTCCTTTTGGGGAAGCCTCATATATTAACTACTTATCATTATACACCACTCGAAAATGCAAATGAAGAGAAAAACAACATTTTTTAATGATTTGTTTCTATAAGTCTAGAAATATGAGTAACACATCACAGTACTGTTTGGTATTATATGTAACTTAAGACTTAAGTTATTCGGCTGGTAGTTTATTATTATTTATTGATTAATTAACCAGTATTCATTAGTAGTTAATATTGGTGAAGTGTTATTAGTTATTAGTATCTGTGACTACATATCTTGCCTTGGAATATTGTTAGATTTCAGTCACATGGCTTCTTCTTTAATAAACAGTATTTATGTTTCACTTCCTCAACCCACTGTAATTATTCTAAAGTTTCAGTCTGAATATACCCAGCATGTACATGATAAAAGATTTTGGCTTCTCAAACTCAACTGGAAATGTATAATTGTTGACAGGGATCAAAAGGAGAACCAGGTTTTCCAGGTTTACAAGGTGCTGCTGGTCTTCCTGGCTTTAAAGGGCATAAGGTAAGTCCACATAAATGTCTAGGAGAAATCATCAGTAAATCAACCCAGAGTTGTCATTTTATTGTCATTTAAACTATATAGATATAGCAGTTGCAGTACGCAGTGAAACGAGACAACGTTTCTCCAGGATTATGGTGCTACATAAAACAAAGACAGGGCTAAGGACTTAGAAAGTTAGTCCTGGGTGGAGGTCTTCACGGATTCACTTAGATCCGATAACCCGAGGTCTGACCCGAGACCTGAGCGGGTTTGGGTCTAAAAGATTCACATGTGCCTCGGACACGGGTCGGGTATAATAATAGCGGCATCGGGTCTCGGGTAATTTAAAATGAATGTGTTTTTACCGAACGGACCCGAGAAGACCTGAACTACTGTATCTCACGTGTGTGCATCGACTCGAGTCCTTTTCCAACCTCTCCTCTGTTTGCCAAGACCGCTTGCGACATGTGGTTGGTGACATGTGGCTGGTGGTAAGCTAATTTTCGTTGAAACAGACCTGTCAATCAATTTTGAATCCACTCTGTAGCGGTGACTTATGCAACATTCGGGTCCAGTCGGGTTTAAAAAAATTGCCATCAGGTCGGACTCGGGTCTAATTTTTTTTGGGTTTGTCTCGGGTCAGGTCTTTCTTAAAAAAAAAAATATGCACGTCAGATTCGGGTCACTTCGGGTCGGTACATTTTTTTAGACCCAAGAAGACCTCTAGTCCTAGGTACATAAAGTGCATCTGTGCAACCTGGTGCAAATATTCAGGACAAAATGATGGATATGATGGATGTATTTGGTGTGGGGCATTATACAGTTGATTTGTGCCTGTGTTTGTGTGTGTGTGTGTGTGTGTGTGTGTGTGTGTGTGTGTGTGTGTGTGTGTGTGTGTGTGTGTGTGTCCATACAGTTGATTTGTGCGTGCGTGCGTGCGTGTGTGTGTCCATACAGTTGATTTGTGCGTGCGTACGTGCGTGCGTGCGTGCGTGCGTGTGTGCGTGCGTGTGTGTGTGTGTGTGTGTGTGTGTGTGTGTGTGTTCGGTACAGTTCAGTAAAGTTTTAGACTGCATCCACTTTGCAATGTCATTTGCAGGTCAGTGATGAGACGAACAGTCTGTTCTCAAATTCCCACTGACATGGTCTCTCTCAACTTACTATTATAATATTAATTCTGTTTCACAGGGAGATATGGGAGAACCTGGTCCAAAAGGCACTCAGGTAGAGCCATTTCTATCCTTGTTCTTGTTTGTCAAGTTAAAATGAGACATGCATGAATTCAGTGGCTATGTCAGGTCATTAGAAAAACATAGCATGCTTCAACCAAAAGACTACGCTGCCATCTCCAGTTGCCAGGTGATTTCCTGTGATAAGATCTGTATTATTGTCACCAGTTTAAATCTGCACAGCACGCTCTCCAAAATGTTGCTCTTAGCCTCAGGATGCTTTTGAGTATTAAATGCTAATGATACCCTTTTAATATCTGAGACCCCCTAACAGAGACCTCCTTTCTCTTTCAGGGTGAAAGAGGAAGCGAGGGAACACCTGGTGTGCCTGGGCCGCCGGTGAGAGTGCACACATAATGTGTCCACGAGGGGGCAGCATAATGCATGTGAATGGGACACTGACAGAGACAGGATGAGATTTATCACCTAGCTATAGCTGGTTACAAAAGCTGCTAAAAATTAATGTTTAAATGAATGAAAATTAATCAGAATTAAAATACTTAAAATTAAAATACCGAACATTGAATAGATATTTGGAAAATGGAAAGAATATCTCTTAACTGCATAGCAGTTATTATCTTCTATCCTTTTAGGTCACGAGTGGGGGAAAAAATGTCTTTAGACCTTATAAATGTGCAAGGGTAGAAGATACAAGTCTTTTCTTTGTGACAATATAATCAATACATAGCTTTCAGTTGCATCCTTAGAAAAAAAAGTACTTACGCCAGATCAACATGAAAGACCATAAACTAAGTAACAGACGAACAGGAAAGTGTTTTTGTTTTTGTTACATAACCTTAACCTCACTCTTCCTTCTTCTCATCTTCTTCTATCTCACGGACAGCTGTCTGAGAGATTGCTTTAATAAATAAATAAATAAAGCAGACTGTTTTCCTTTTGATATTAATGTAAGAACTGTTAACGATTGCATATTTTTTGCTCTTTTCGTCTCTTATTACCAGGGCGAACCTGGACTCCGTGGAGGCAAAGGAGAGGTCTGTAGAATTAGACTCACAAATTGATTTTAGTCTGTTCGATCTCATTTTACACAGGAAACAACACTGTCTCCTCCTGCTGAAGGAACACAATAGTTATGCATTTTTGAGGAGTGATAGCTTTGTCCATGTGGGTTTTTTTTTTTGGATTTGACAGGTTGACGGGTATCAGGCTGAGTGAGCTTCAGCTGTAGTGCAGGGTGCACGGAGGGTGCTGAAGCCACTAGTGCTATTCCATCACTTACAGTGACATTGCAGGAAAAAAAATGCACAATGAATAGGACTTAGATTGCCCATCAAACCTTTGGGGACATGTTGTTTTTTTTTATGCTTGAGTTTCAATGAGCCAAATGCCTCCAAGCTGTGAAAAAGCTATTTGAGAGGATGGAGGGAGTGCTGAATGAAACTGCATGCCCAGTCACCTGACCTGAAGCTAAACAAGCTGTGAGGAGTCAGATTGTGAGGTTTGGGAGGGAGATGTGTTTAACCAGCTACACAAACCTAAGACAAGAGCAGAAGGAGGCACAAAAGAGGATTGTGCAATGCCTGCAAAACTGTCCGTTAAAGTGCAGGGAGGTTTACAAGACAAACATATACACTTGTATTTCTTTTAGGAAGTTTTTACCTTAAAATAAATTAAAAATGATTATTTATTTTTTCAAAGCAGAAAAAATAGAAAAAAAGATAACCATTGTTTTTTCTTGTTTTTAATTGCACAATTAAGCAACCTAACAATGAATATATAAAATGATACATATATAGTTATATATTAAATATTATATTTATTATAATTTTAATTTAGATATTATCTCAATCCAAATTCTATTAAAACTGTAAGGAATTTTCATCTGTCACCTGGACAGGGTAACTAAATTCAGCCTTCTCGACCTCTGCTCGGTATCTGGTTCCCGGCAAGTACTCGGGGACGTCTCAATGAACACACTAGTCAAAGTCTTTCAGAGAGAAGTTCCAAAGTTTATTAAGTAAAACAGGAATGTATAGTCGTACTAGAAGAAGGATGGAGTAATGTGTGTGTGCAGAGCTTAATGCTAGTGTCCACAAAAGCAGCCTTGGCCGTTATCTCAATGTAGGAACCTCCCAGCCAAAGTATCATGTTTCTTACAACTCCTTTCGGTGTTGCAAGTGTGATACGTGTAAAGCAGGGCGTCCCACTAAGTTGGGGAGGGAGTTAAACTAAGGTCAAGGCATCTGTGTGTATGTGTAAGATAGAGAAGGAATGTTTATGTGTGGGTGTGGGGAAGAGTGTGTGTGTGTGTGTGTGTGTGTGAGAGAGAAAGAACAATGTACCCTATACAGAAAGTCTCCAACATTACCAGTAAAGATTGTTTTATACAATTATTCTCACGAAAACAAAAAATGTATCAGAGATTTTTCTGTATACCAAACTTATAATATTTGAAAGGACGTAAAAAATCAAAGCCTGTAAAGAGATAAAGTGATAAATGAGATCTGAGTGAGCAGATAAACCATGAAACAGTAACCGAGATCAAGGAATAAAAAAAACTGACGAAAAAAGACCAGATCAACAGATTCTGATTGTCAGTGTAACACAAAAGCTTTTTCGCCTCTTGTGTAGAGAGGTACTTCAGGAGATCCTGGGGTTAGAGGCCCTGATGGGAAGAAAGGAGACAATGGACATATAGGAGTAGTTGGACCACGTGGTTCTTCAGGACAGGATGGGTTACCAGGGCATCCCGGGCTTCCAGGATATCCTGGCAAACCGGTGAGTCTTCTAGAAGTTCACTATTCCAAATATCAATGTGATGACTGATAGCTGAATGAAAGTTTGCACATATATACAGGACTGCCTAGGCTCCATATCCACCATGAGACTGATCAGGATCTGATTACTGAAGATAAACAAGCAGATTGATTTAAGATTCAAGAGTTTATTGTCATATGTACAGGAAACAGTTAGTCTTCTACACCATATAATGAAATGATAAGTCTGTGAATCCCCCCAGCAACCTATGACATAAAATACAAGAACATGAGGAAAGAAAAAAGACACAAGATGTACATTACAAATTCACAAATTTACTAACAGTGCAAATTGCAAGAAACAAAATGATGTGCATGTTATAATGTGTGCAGTGTAAACATGTAAGACATGCATTTGAAAAGTCACATATTTAAAGGGGTATATACTCAATGAGTGCATACATATGCAGCGTTAGACTGTAGTTTCTGATGTTATTTTGATAAATAGACACACAACAAGAATGATTAAAAATAAAATCAGTTCTTTAAAGTGAATAAAGTTTTTTAGGACTTAGAAAAACACTGTAGTTGTTCCTGTTTCAATGATAGCGTTCCTTTTAACAAAAAGAAAATACAGTGTACATGACAAAATCATTGAATACGGATCTCAGTTACGTCATTTAGCAGACACCCTTATCCAGTGTGACTTACAATTTATTTCAATTTATACAACTGAGCAATTGAGGGTTAGGAGCCTTGCTCAGGGGCCCAGCAATGGCAGCTTGGCGGACCTGTGATTCAAAATCATGACCTTCCGATCGGTAGTCCACTAGACTAATGCTTTAACCACTAGACTACCACATCCCCTCAGTTATGCAACAGCAATGCTAAATAAAAGAAGAAATAATACCTCAAGTTTAACCGACTGACAAATCTGTATTTCAGGGGAAATCTCCATCTGATGAACAGTTAAAAAAACTCTGTGGAGATGTTTTAAGACGTAAGTAACAAACCTATGCATTTCTATGCTCTGTTGCAGTTTGTGTTGAAACCAGAAGAAGGATGTTTATAACTGCTAGAATTGGGGAAACTAGAATAGGAAGTCATGTCAATACCAGCTAAAGGATGTTAAGAGTTTTTTTTTGCAAATTCTGCAAATTAGCATTTCTCTTTTATAGAATAAATAAAAGGGGGGTACGAAGGCTTAGTGGTTAGCACGTTTGCCTCACACCTCCACGGTTGGGGGTTCGATTCCCACCTCCGCCTTTTGTGTGTGGAGTTTGCATGTTCTCCCCGTGCCTTGGGGGTTTCCCCCGGGTACTCCGGTTTCCTCCCCCAGTCCAAAGACATGCATGGTAGGTTGATTGGCATCTCTGGAAAAATTGTCCGTAGTGTGTGAGTGTGTGAGTGTGAATGAGAGTGTGTGCCCTGCGACGGGTTGGCACTCTGTCCAGGGTGTATCCTGCCTCGATGCCCGATGACGCCTGAGATAGGCACAGGCTCCCAGAGACCCGAGGTAGTTCGGATAAGTAGTAGAAAACGAGTGAGTGAGAATAAATAAAAATCTTGCAAAAATAATTGACCATAGATCTTAGTATTTAAATAATTGTCCATTTATTAATTGTAAATTTTGTCACTAGCTATGTAAACATTTCTGAATTCGGTTGTAGAAATAAAGAGTATTGATAGAATGTACAGGACGGTGTATATATATATATCTTCTGGTCCACATACAGCACTGTTGTTAAAGAGCTTTGACAACATGAACATAGTAGTGACTCACACATCAATTGTGTAAAACAGGAAAAAAAATCATTTAATTTTTATAACCACGTTGAACTCAAAATATACATTTATTATAAAATTTTCTAAGACTGAACAAAAATTTTCACTCCAGAAGCAGTGTAACTTGTGACTGCCATGACCCATCAGTGTAAGGATGTTCAGGATTCTCCTTTGCACACTCATGTCCCTCAGAGGAGCTCCCCCGGCTGATGCAGATGATGAATCCTCAGAGCTGTGAGCCCTGTGAGACGGTGAAAGGCCCCCCGGGTCCACCTGGAGCTCAGGGTCCTAAAGGCTCCACTGGACAGCAGGGATATCCAGGCAGGCCAGGCTCTCAGGGCTACCCAGGGTCACCTGGCTTACAAGGAACCCCAGGGGTCAAAGGTATCAGAGCCTTACTAAATCTCTGTTAAATTGGTATGAGAGTCTATGAGGTCACATAATAAATACATGCATATGTCATTTCTCTAGGGGACATGGGACCAAGGGGCTTTAAGGGCAACAAAGGGGAGGGCAGGTCAGGACAACCTGGACCCCCTGGAGAAAGAGGTAAAAGAGATGAGACGTGATAAATCTATGACGCATTTTATACTGCATAAAGACATATAAGCTCACAGTGCTACTGTGTCTGCTAACATATTCTCTAGAGATGTTCCAGCAAGCTTATTAAAAACAAATTTGTCAAGCTCATTTCCATCATAAAGTTTCTATAGTGTAATTCCTCAACTCTGTGCGTAATTAGAAGAGCTGATTTTATTGTATATCAATTAATCACACGTCTTGATAATTGTTAATTGGATTTAGATTTATTGTACATTTATATATAGCATTTGGGTAAATCCTATTTAGGGCAGCAGAATAATATTTATTCACATAGCCAGTTTGTAAGAACTAGGACAGGGTTTTTTTGCTTTGTATTTCCGATCTCAGCAGGTGGGAATCGTAGCCAAATTTTGGCCCATATTTCAAATATCACATTCTCTCTCACGCCGTTCCACCCACATCAGCACAGATGTGTTCATTTACGACCATAAAAATAGCGGCTAGGAAAGAACAGAGTAAACGGTTGTAAACTCAAGCAACCCAGCAATATGTCAGTCTTGTACCACTAAATTACTGCCATTTTCGTTGGGTTTTTTTTTTTTGCAGTCAAAGCCAAGTTCTCTGATTTTAACACCCTGGATAATTCATTTTCAACATGTCTGACTCTAACATTTAGTCCTTCTAAAAGCATAATTAAAAGGGATCAGGTATGTTAAAGCTACAGGGAATGGAAATTTGTTTCTAATATATGATAATATGATAAATATGACAAGACAGAGAAAGTGAGAGAGAGAGAGAGAGAGAGAGAGAGAGAGAGAGAGAGAGAGAGAGAGAGAGATTGGGTAAACAAATTAACCGAGAGTCAGTAAGTGAGAAAGTGTGATATTACACTATAAGCAGAAAAAGATTTAGGATTGCTGGAATGTATGGCTTTTGCTGCTGAAATAAATGATGCATTTATTCGTACATTCAATTGGTTAAAATATACTGAATTGCACTCAGACGATTTATCCTCATTACCCAGTTGTGATTGTGATAGTGATTCGGGGTAATAGAACACATACCTTAGGAGCAACTGGACATGATAGATTCCCCCCCTTATTTTAGCTAGCAAACTGGATTTGGTGGACTATTATCTTTATAGAGGTTTGGGGCCATTTTCCAAATAGATCGATGAGAACTAGGCACAGATGCCATGCGATTTAAGTGATTATACAGATATTGAAAGGTTTTGCTTTTTCATCTTCTACACTCTAACTGTGACAGTCAAATTAATGTGCACAATAAAGATGTTTTAATCTCAGCCATTTTGTAATATTGAGAAAATGACAGAATTTAATGATGTTTTCAGAGGCACGAGATTGGAGTTCCAGCTAAAGTTACCACACTAAATAGTTTACCAATTCACCATTGTTGCCATTAAGTATGTGGTTTGTGACACAGCCCAGAAGTTTCTCTGAATCTGTGCACTTGCTGCTAAGAAATCTACAGCATTTCAGTGGTCAACGACTCGACACCACACATTGTGAAATATTCTTTTGCAAGTAGATTGCAATAGCATGTTACTAATTCCTGATTCTAACAACATGGAAAATGTGTAAAATAAAATAGTTACATAGTTGATCACATATGATGATATAAGGGAGTTATATTATTACAAAATAATGTATTTGTTTATTTAGTCCTGTTTAAATGAATTTTTTTTTGCAACAACAGGGATCGAGGGGAGGTCTGGCACTGATGGAATTGGATTTCCTGGTCCTCCGGGAATGCCGGGCAAATCTGGTTCCCCAGGACTTCCAGGCAAGCGAGGTGCCCCAGGGCCAGCTGGAGTGTGTGACATGTCCATCTGCTACCCAGCCTACAACCTCAGGGAAGAGCACTACAGCAAAGGCCCAAACTTTTGACACAAGCAGCAAAACACATACACAGACCATATCTGCACACGATCAGTTCTTTACTCAATGGCATTTAGGGGAATAATTATAAAGGACTGAATCCAATTGTACATGAATGGCCTTATGCATGCAGCAATACTGTAAGGACAGTGACAGAGAAATTCAGAGCAGAACAGATTCAGTGACCTTTTGTTCTGACTGATTTGGAGGGGATTAATTGTATGTATCGCATACGGAGACACCGTTTTGTCTTCACCCCCTATCAAGCTTGAATGCAACACAAGATGACTCGATTGACCCACCTGAGGTGATTTTGAAGACAAGGTAAGATCATTACTTTAATTGTAGTGGTGTTGAGTAAAATTCATACACTTTGACCTTTAAGAAGACATATGTTTGGACTCTGGTATGTACTTGCACTGCCCCCAAAAAAAAGCTACCTCCATGTGAACATACATCATACAAGGCAAAAAATATGCATCATACACATTATAGAGTATTTAATCCTTTTATTAAATGTGTATTCATATGCTGCTTATCTTTAAATGTCAAAACCATACCATATGTAATCCAATTTTTTAAAATGTAATGTATTTAATATATTTTATTCTCCTGAAGCAATGAGTAAAGAACAAATACACTTTTCTTTGTTTAACAAATCATAAACCCTTAGAATAAAAAGCTCCATCTAGCCTAATATCTAAAGAGGCTCTTTAGTTTGTTTGTTTTTCTCAGGGGAAACCATGAACATTCTTCGCAGTAAGCTTCCTTTTCAGTTTCAAATGGAATTTTTTTGCTATGCATAGAACCCTTAAAATAACAAAGAACCCACAAGGAACCTTTTTTTCTAAGGATATAGATAAGGGTGGATAAATCATATCTAAATGTTCTGGTCAAAATCTGTATTTATTTTCTTATACAGTTTTATGCTGAAGTTTTTTCTTTGTGTTAAAGATATTGAGATATTGGAGTTGATTAAAATGTTTTGATCCTGTTACGTGTGTACGTCCTTTTTGAAGATTAGTAAAAATACATAATTTAAAAAAAATAAATAAATCAAGATTCAAATCCAAGAACAAAATTAGAAAAACATGGTTGTAGTAGGAGGCTTAAGGGAGTAATTGTGAAATAAACATTTATGAGGAAGCAGAAGATGATGCCTTGAATGAGTCAAGATTACACACACACACACACACACACACACACACACACACACACACACACACACACACACGAACACACACACGAACACACACACATTCACACACACACACCTATAGTTCTTCTAAAGTTATCTTTATACTGGCCATCTTTAGTCAGTTTAGTCCTCTGACACAGACCAGTGTTTTGTGCACAAAAGGCAACTCTTCATTCTGAACATCTCTAGGTTGTAAGTATCATTTTTTATTATCTCTTAAACCACGTTGGTGTTATTATTATTACTTTACCTTGCATATTTGTAGGTATAAATTTGCTCTTCATAACAGGTTGCATGCAATATGGACCAGTTGGACACATCAACCACTGCTGACTACGACTTCGAAAATTATTCAATGACTTATATGCCACCATGTGACTTGACGGACATATCTACATTTAGTAGACATTTATTACCACCATTCTACATTGCAATATTTGTTATCAGTTTGCTGGGCAATGGTTTGGTTCTATATATCCTATTCAAGTTTGAAAAGATCAGCACAGTTACGAATGTATTCCTCATCAACCTGGTAGCTTCTGATCTGATATTTACCGTTGGTCTCCCATTCCAAGCTGTGTACCATAGCTCGGAGTGGTCCTTTGGCAAGATGGGATGCAAGTTGATGAATGGCACTTACCACCTTGGTTTCTACAGCTCTGTCCTCTTCCTCACTCTTCTGACTTTTGACCGTTACCTGGCTATAGTGCATGCCGTTGCTGCAGAGAAATGGAGGCAGAGCTGCTACGCCTACATTTCAGCCACTGTTGTGTGGCTTGTTTGTTGCCTTACTAGTCTGGAGACCTTCCTAAATTTCGATATAGCAGAAGACATAATTCAGGGGTTAACCTGCACCTACATGAGTGACCCTGAACAGAAGATAATGGGCAATTATTTCCAGTTTGCACTTTTTTTCATCTTCCCCTTAGTTGTTGTCTTGTACTGCTACATCAGGATCTTTTTAAGGATTCTCTCAACTCGAATGAGGAGCAAACAAAGGCCTCTGAAGTTGATATTCGTCATTGTGATTCTATTCTTTATGTGCTGGACCCCATACAATGTCATATTGCTGCTAACAGAAATTGATGACAGAGACCCTTGTGATTACAGTCTTGTCTATCTGCAGTATGTCACTCACAGCATTGCTAATTTATACTTCTGTATCAATCCGATGTTCTACACTTTTTTGGGTAGGAAATTCCAAAATCATGTACGCCGATTGTTGGTAGACGAGATCCCATGCTTAAAGAATCATCTGCATGTCAGTGAAAACAGCAGATCATTCTCTAGGTGAATGCTAAATACAGTAGCTATGGGATTATTGATGGAAATGCAACACTGCAAAGTTTATTAGGACAATTTATTTCTGTTCCGATCTATTTTAGCAGTAAATTTACTTAGGTATTTTATCATTTACAATATTTGCGTCACTTATTTGTAGTTAGTCTTTGTACAGTTCTTGTTTCCAAAACTTTTCACGCAGTTAACATAAGAGTGCTGTGTATGTAATGAACCATACACTTTGTTTTTTGCTTGTTTTCTAAGACCATCATATCTACGACCATGTTTCTATGGAGCTCGATTCACTTTCTTCTTAAGTACTTTCAAGTTATGAGGGTTAACAAGCTACAGTAATAACAGTTTGTGTGAATCCTCGATTGTGCGAGTAGATCATACCACTAATCCTGAACTAATAACCGTTTTTGGATAACATCTGTGAAATGCTTGAGTTTGCAAAAGAAACCATGGGATATGGAGAGACAAGTTTAAATGGAGTCAACTTCCCTGAAGCAGTACTTATTATAATTTAGCCATGAAAGAGGTAGAAAGATCATGAGAAAATGTTTCTGTTATGCTTATATGTATGTCTTTGTTTCTAGGATGAATCTTTCACAATTACTAAAAGACTTTGTTTGTAACTGCATGTTTTTAAAAAGCTTATACCAAAGGGGAAAATCAATTATAATACAAAACAAATAAAAAAATAAAAAAATAAATCAGCATCTGTTTGGGGGGGCTGGTTGGTTATTGTGCACTGATTGATAATGTTTTCTTGTTAAGTGCTTGCTGGGTTTAAGATGTTTTTGTAGTTGCAATGCATGTGTTGTTCTCAGCTGTGTGTTTGTACAGGGAGAGATAGAGAGAGAAATTTAGAGAGGGAGATGAAAATAAAATGAACTAATGCAAGATGAAAAACTGTAAATAAAATGTCACTATTTTGACAGACCACATATGTCGACAGCGCTCCGAGTAGACTGAGAATAACTCAGAAATTATGATAATGAAAATGTCTGCTTATAATAGATGGTTTGGGCACTGATTTGTGAGCCATGTTATAACTTTATAAATTTGTTATTCAGTGTTTGCTAATGGATTTAACGCAATCTGTGTGTGTGCGTGTTCTTGAATGTAACATTTCATTAAATAAAAAAAAGAATGTAATAATTAAGAGTTAAGAATTAAGAATTTTTGGTAATACAAAATACATAGACTCAGTGTTTATACTTGATGCACCAGAAGCTACAGAGTGGAATGGAGGAGCTGCTTATAGCTCTAGGGTCAATGGTTCGATCCTGACCTCAGGTTACTGTGTTCCTCTGGGTTCACTGGTTTCCTCTAACCTCCCCAAAACAGGTAGAAGGTTTATCAACTTTAAGTTGTGCATCTCTGTGTGAAACTGTGCAAATGTGATTTTTGTCCTGAAAATGACATTTCATTCTAAAAACTAAATGGTTTATGCAGTCTGCTTTGGATATAATGCAAATCAAGTTGCTACAGGTTTGAATGAACCAAATTAATGTCATGTGGCTGTTTCTCTGTTGATGTATATTCACTCCGATGCTACAATATGTCCAATTACGAGTAGGTTTAACTTGTCCTAATTAGGGAAGCTGACAGCTTTATAGTGCTCTGTTGACAGTGTGAGGGTTTGGTGTGCAATCTTAATATATTCTTGTAACTTAATTAACTGAATGCTGCATTTGCACAAAGTGTATTGTGGTGTTCTTTCAACTTTATCTTGTTTTCTGAAGCACTGGATATTGAATGTTAAACAGGTTAAACACTCACAATGCTAAGGTCTATTTTATTTCTCTTCGATATGCACTGTCTATAACTGACATATTTCATAACTGCTAAAACAATCATACCACTGCAGTTACTAAACCACAGTGAGCAACACAGCGTAATCAGAACTGTTCCAGATTACATCCAGGACCTAAGGGTTCTTTAGAAGGAATGAGAACCGAACACATCAGGAGTAAAGAAGACCACAATAAAGGGCTGTGTTCAAAATGGGAACTTCATATTGAGGAAGCAGAAGTAGATCTGAATCATTAGACTGGTACGGAAGTACTTTGGTTGATGATACAAAGTCATGTAAGGTGTAAAATAAAAAAAAAAAAGGGTACTGTTTGGCCAAGATCATTTTCCACGAGCATGAGGAAAATTGATTAAAGTGTCTCAGGCCAGTCAGTGGCCAAAAAGCATATGATGTAGAGTCATAAATACACTGAGTGTGGAAAGCTACAGAAACTGCAACTCCACCATGTCAATAAACTTGTGTTCCCCATTTGGATTGCTCATGCACTCTACCCTTAGGCAAAAACCTATCATTTAGAAAGCAATGTCCTACTGACTAAGCAATGTAGGGGCATCTCCAGAACTGTAACTGATAGGCTGCCACAGCATTTACTGTCAATTGTAAATTGCAAACCACACACTTTTGGTACCCAGGTGTTAGTTGAGCAGTTTTTAAGTGACCTTTTTCAAGTGATCTCTTACACAAATGACTTCCTCATAATAGAAGTAGAAGAAGAAGAAGAAGAAGAAGAAGAAGAAGAAGAAGAAGAAGAAGAACAGATGGGCATAGAAGCCTTTATTATCACCACATATACTGTACATTACAGCACAGTGGAGTTCTTTTCTCCACATACCCCAACTGAGGAGGTTGGGGTCAGAGTGCAGGGGCAGCTATTATACAGCACCCCTGGAGCAGGGAGGGTTTAGTGCCTTGCTCAATGGCCCAGCAGTGGCAGCTTGGCTGTGCTGGGCCTTGAACCCCAATCCTCCGATCAACAACCCAGAGCCTTAACCAGCTGCCACTGCTTGGCCCTTGAGCAAGACCCTCAACCCTCCCTGCTACAGGGGCGCTGTATCATAGCTGCCCCTGCACTCTGACCCCAACCTATCTATCTATCTATCTATCTATCTATCTATCTATCTATCTATCTATCTATCTATCTATCTATCTATCTATCTATCTATCTATCTATCTATCTATCTATGTTTGCATAAATTTACATTAATATTGTTCCTATTACATGATAACAACTAAAAAAAAGTTATTCCCTTTTCAGCATTTTTCTTCTTCCTCTTGAATTACATGTTAACAAAATAAGCAACAAGGATGTTGCAATGACAAAAAAAAAGTTACATCTTTTCCTATGAATGTTACAAAATACTGAGTGAAGACTAGTCCAAAAACAACAACAAAAAAATAAAACCTAACTGCTGGTTAATTACCTGTTACAAACAGAACAGACCACATACTGCAATAATAATATAAACCTGGGATTCGCCTTGCAGCCTGAACTATTGTGTAAGTTGTGCTGTTACAGAAAATGAATTATCACCTTCTGATCGATCAGACTTAAGCATTTAACGGTGCTGCTGTACATTTCAGTAATAACTGTCACTTTTTGCTTTATAAGCAGTCTATCTTCTTATGTCAATACCTTTAACCCTTTATTCCTTTTATATAACTGAATCAGAACACTTGATTTATTTTGTTGCACCAGGGGTGTGGTCGAGTATCCAGCTGAGGACAGAGAGGAAGCAGTTTGAATCAGAGGGTTTGTGTCTTATTACTGCCAGTTCACTTATTTGTGTCTCTTTGTGCTTTCGGGAACTGCTATAATGAGAGTGAGAGAGAGAGAGAGAGAGAGAGAGAGAGAGAGAGAGAGAGAGAGAGAGAGAGAGAGAGAGAGCTGGCAGAGTCTGCTACACACACATATGCCACCAAGCATGAACTGTGACACTGGCACAGGGCGAATGCCGAGAGCCACTCTCAGCTGCTTTTTATAGTCTATTTCTTTTAAATTTGGGAAATTGCTCAAAATAAGAGGAATGTTTTGAGCAGTGAAAACTTAAAACTGTACAGAGCAATTCGGGTTTAGGACAAGGTGATAATTTGAGTATTAAATGCAATTTGTAATTGTATTTATTTGCATTGCCTCTTACAGGAATCCAGATTTCTTACAGGAATCCACTTTCACATTTAAAAGGAGTCCTGGGATGAGCATAACATGTTTTTAGTAGCAGTTCTTATGCTTAAAAGGTCTAAAAAGTCATTTATTTGTTTCCTTAGAGCAGAAACAGAAAAGTGCTTTTTGCTCTATTCTTCGAAGATTGCAAAGTTCAAATCCCACCAGTCCAAGAGCATGGAATTTACCATAATACCTTTCCTGTCAATCACAATAACACTAACCAGATATGGATATCTCTGAGCTCATACATGCAGGAGGAAGCAGATAGCATGTTTCTCTGAGTGTCTTACGCCACTCGGTGACAGTACATGAGCAGCAGTTCTTATGTAATTGAGTCATTAACCTTCATTTACATGTTATGTCTGTCATAACTATGTACTATTTGTTCATTTTTTTCCCCACAATGACCTATAGTTGGCATTTGGGAACCCCAAAAATCCAAATGATTGTATTCATTCTGCTGAAGACAGCATTTCTCAACAAACCGGAATTCAGCAAGGTCATAAAATGTTCCTTGTGAATGAATACAAAAGGAGAGCTCACTTCACCTTAATGTATTCCATTCTTATTTTTAATAGAACTGTCATGCTGTCTTCGTTTTTCGTATTTCTAAACGAAATTTCACTTAATTACACTGGCATGCACCTTGACATGCACAGTGCCCTGCAGCTTCACAATGGACTGCAATTTCATGTTCAGCAGATTCTTCCACTCAGTTCCTGAATCCTATGTACCATAGGCTCAAAGCTTTTTTCCGTTTTTCTTATTTTTTATTTTTTTTTTGCTTTGGAGTTGTTTTTCTTTTTTAAAGAGTTCTCGCCTTCTTAAGAATCACTGAAAAATAAGCATGCACCTACTGGCAAATTCCATGACGCTGCCTCTGACATGCGCATATAGGGAAAATTATAAAGGCATATCTGCATGCCACACTCCATCAGTGTTCCATTACAATAACAGGTCAGGTTCATTCAGTGACTAAAGCTTAGCAATTTTTCCTAGCAATATTTCCTCATTTGACAGGTATATATTCGGCATAGGCAACACTCACATAGAAACAAAATGTAATGTTAGTAAGTGGATGTGGAAACACACTTAAAGTATGTAGATGGACAGATATAGATGGATGTGACACAAGTTACCTCGAAAAGCCGCCTCCGAGAATGTCAGTTTAGGGATGATTCATATACACGCGGTGCTTTAAAAAGCCTAAAACATTAATAGTGGCGACAAAAACAGCAGAAATGTCTTTTATTTATTTATTTTCTTTTTATCTTTTTATTTCATGTTTGTTCTTCCCTTTGATTAAAGAGGGAGAAACAAACCGTAGTAAAACAAATACATTATTTATGTATGTATGCATGGATACGGTTATACGCTACAGTACATAGCAACCTGAAGACAAACTATTTGAGCTGCTCAAATTTACACAAATCAGCCGTGGCGCAGTGCAGTGATTGAAGTGAACCAACCTGCTCGCTCGCTCTCTCCGAGCTCTGCTCAACCTCATCAGTTGTTGTTTGTGGGTAAACTCCTGCTACGGGCTCAAGCTCTGGTGCTATGGTTTGATATGCACACCATGTTTGATGCTAGCCTGGTTATCACCCTAAAGCTCATCAGATTTTATTCTGGTCAACTCTGTGATTGCAATCTGGCTCTGGTCTCCCTGTGCAGATTTTAGGTGCGACAATCAGCATCTGCTTATACAACAAAGATGGACGGGAATCCAACAATGAAATAAAAGGAGATGACAGTGTTGCAACAGATGTCTAAAAAGTTGTATTACCATTCTTAATAAACAAAAATATGAAGCAGTATTTGGTGTGAGCAATCCATTTTAATTAAAAAGCTATATGTTTTTTGTGTGATTTAATTTTACAAGAAATTGGCTAGAAAATTGACATTAATTTTCACTTGCATTTGTCTCAGAAAGTCCCAGACAGTCTAAATTAAGTATTTATCTGAATTGGAGGTCTATTATTTAATATTTTTCTTTATTTTGCACATTATTGCAGCTGCCAAGACTTGCTTATATGAATTGCATTCACTTTGCTGTAGCTTGACTTATACTGTACCTTTCAATCATGTGATACAAGGAATCATAAAATCTAATACTTAGAACTTATTAAACAGTCTTCACATTTAGATAATCTCCACCCCCAACCACTTTTTCTGTAAAAAAAAACACAATCAGCACAGAACAGACAGAAAAATAAGGCTTCTCTCCCCGGGCGTGCTTGAGTGTACAGAAAGCAAGCCATGCTTTAATCAGCTCTCTTCTTGCCTGTAGATATAAGTGTATGTATGTCTCCTGGGGCTTTGAACAGTCTGTGCTAGTCTACGCGTGGGCATACGAGACACACAAGATCCTAAGGCAAAGCGATGATTGGCCAGTTTCACTGTTGACTACACTGCAGTCAGGACTGCTGGGGAGTAAGACAGGAGTCAACAACTACAAAACAAGTTAGTGTAGTTAATAAAGTTAGCTTTAATATATTCATCATATGCTGCAAAGTCTGATGATGGTTATGTGATTGTCTCTCATTAAAGAAAAACTAGCAAGGATTTTGTTTTTGCTATTCAGATAAAAAAAATGTTCCACTGTTCATTTTGTTTATTCGTTCTGTTTGTTTATCATTTTAATAAATTATCTTAAAGTTTGAAAACATTTATAGATTTATTTCAGTAAATTATATATTTGGCCATGTCACGAACATTTTAAACACATATAACACTTACAAGATGGTATTTGTGTCCATGGGTAGGATATTTTATAATCGTTATGAAATATAAATTACACAGTCACCATCTGTGGAACAGTCCAAATAATACTGTAGCATACAACACCTGTGTATCAAGAGCTCTTGCGTTCAGGAGTGCTAGACTGTATGAAAAAATATACTCACCATGGCAAAAAGATGATAAGAGCCTAACAGCAGCTTTGCAGGACAGGTTACATGTTGGTGACAAGTTGCTGAGAAATTATTAAAAGAACCGAATGAACAATAGCACTTGAAATAAAAATGATTTACGTTTTCTTGTCCCGCTGGCACTGAGCTCTACTTGTATGTAATATAATGCAAATGCTCTGCTTTAAACGCTTTCTTTTTTTTTTTTTTTGAATTTAAACAGTTTAATATGACAATAAAGTTGAATCTTAACTAATCTAATCTAATCTAAATTTTAAGCTACTACAGTATATGATTATGGCATTAATTTATTACAGTAGCAATGCACCGTAAAAATGGACCGGATTTGTTCAGTTAAAACAAAAAGTTTAATTACCTTCATTTGTGTAGTCAAAAAGGCATCAGCAGAAATAATAACCTCCCTGATATAATGTGCATTGCATTTGGTTCTCTTACTTTCTGAGGTCATATACATTATATGTAGCTATCTGTTAACTTGTTACTGAGGCCAGAGTTACCTGTAACCTGTCCTGCAAAGCTGCTGTTAGGCTCATATCATCTCTTCTGCCATCGTAAGTGTATTTTTTATACAGTCTAGCACTCCTGAACTCAAGAACTCTTGGTACACAGGGGTTGTTTGTGGCTGGATGCGGTGCAATGGGATTCTTTTCAAAATACTAACTGTCTTCAGTGACTGCTAGATATCAGCAAGTCCCCATCTACACAAACTGGAGAAATTGCATCATGTTACAACACTGTGAATATACTCTCTCATTGCTTAGAAACTTTTTAAAAAGACCTTTCTGAAAAAGGGCAAAGTGCCTCAGTCTGCCACGATTCCCCAAGAGTCTGACATGAGATCTCTACCTTGTCCCTTAAGGCACTTCTTAAAAGCTCATGTAAAATGTTGCAACTAAAATGTGTTGCTTTAAAAATAGACTTTTGCTAGCAATTAGCACACTTGAAGCCGTTTCCCAGGGAACTGGGTGGCTTAGTAGTTTTCCTTACACCTCCAGGAATGATGGTTTAATTTCCACCTCTGGCCTGTGTGTGTTGATATTCATGCTCTTCACATGCTTAGAAGGTTTTCTCTGGGTACCTACCGAGTCCAAAGACTTGGATTCTAAGCTTATTGGCATCTCTGAATTGTCCATAGTATTTGCGCATGTGTGAGTTTGCCTAGCAATGGGTTGGTCTTTAGTGCCCTAAATTCCATTGGATAAATGCCAGGTTCTACCACTATATTAGAATGGATGGATGGATGCCTGGTCCCTTCCCTGTCATGCCACATTATGATGGGTTTCTTCAGGGTTTACAAGGGATTTAATGGGGTTTCACAGAGTACTGATGGTGTCATTTCCAAGCAACTTTTAGTTAGCACTATGGTTAAAATATGGCTGTATGCTTTTTCACTATATGTGCACATATAATATACACAAGAAGGTATTCAGGTGATTCTCACCACTTCAGATCCATATTCAGGATTTACAGAGCTACAGGTACATAAATAATTTTATGTAATTGAACATAATGTACTTACAAAAGATAGATTTATTTATTAAATCACACATATAGAGTTCAACCAAAAGGTAGAAACAAAAAAGATTAGGTTTAACAATTCACTAGTATTAGCCTGCAAAATTACAGTACACAAGCCAAAGCATGGAACTAAGAATCTTATACTGTACTGTATGTGTTTCTGTTCTTTTTCGACCCTTTTATTTGAAAGTTTAGGGGCTTGGCCAAAAAAATAAACAAAATAATTTGCGAACAAACCAAAGTTAGTCATGGAAGAAAAAATATATAAATATACTACAAAAAAAGTAACATGAAAATACTCTAATATATTCTGAAAAGTATTTTCTAGAAAAAAGGAGTACTTTTCCCTTATTGGATTACCAAGCAACCAAATACAGTACTTTTAAAGATTAGATTATTAATCCTATTTCTATACAATGTTTTATTTTACTAACCTGGCAGAAAATTTAGCTTCTTTCTAAAAATAAATGCTGAAAATGTAGCTTATTTCATTCCTATATTTATATTTAGATTGAATGATAATCTATTAAATTAAGATGTTCAAGATATTTTCTTGCACTGTTATAATAATTACTTACAGAACATAACCTCTGAACACAAAACAATAAAAAAGATACGTTCAGCTTTCAGGCTAATTAGTATTTGCCTTTAATTAACACGAAGGCTACTGCAGCAAGCAGCTAACAACACTGGTTAAGTATTACGCATATTCAGAAACCCAATTGCTATGTAATATCATACTTTGGCCTTGTGGCTGTTATTGGGTTTAGGGAAAGTCTGGATTCACAACTGCTGTCAGTGTAGCACTTATACTTTTCACACACTCGTTGAGCAAATCACCCTGCATGGTGTAGATGAGGCACCTGAGAGCTGCTGATAATTAGTTAGAGGGATAAAGAACAAAAGAAGCCTACCGAAAATGCCACAGGAAACACAGCACAGCTGTGCGCAGTATAAAACAAGCTACCATCTGTCAACTGGGATCAACTGAGTGAAAAAAAAAACTGAAATGTAGCGTCCAAATAACTGTAAAAAATCTTAATGGGTACTGCTTAACTAAAAAAAATACCAAAAAATATGCGTGTATGCGTGTGTTGTTGAGTAGAATCCTCTACAACATTAAGATCCATTTCATGCTCCTCTTAATATGCATTTGAGGTGTGTTCCATTTGATTGTAGTGCTAATATATTAGAAAATATAATTTTTCCAATTTACCTTGTCAGATGTTTAGCATCAAAAACATCACCATTATGTCAGCATGTTATAACGAAATACAAAAGAGGTCACAAACAATAATTAACCTTGCTAACACCGCTAAAAACTTAGGTGAGCTTCAATCAGCCATCTTAGCTCCAGGCATGTTATATTAATTCAAACCCGGATGCATCTTTTTCTGCTCCTTGCTCTGGTTTACTGTATATAGGAGATGAAGAAGCTGGCTTGTACAATTTCCACAATGACTGTGCTGTGTCAAAGGACAAGGCGTTGTATAGTTCTCATTCCTAATGTAGCATCTTGATCATATTGATTTAGTAGGATGTGCTCCCAAATACTGCACCTATGTCATATTTTTACAACTTGGTTTTTATGGGCTTGATGTACATTTGGTGCTGTTGCGCATTTGTTAATTAATGTCTGACACAAGGCAGTATATTTCGTCAAGAGAATTTACAAAAGTTCAAAGTTCATTTGCACGGCACTCTTTGAAATTAGTTTTTTAATATTACAGTTCTACTGATACATTTTAATGAAGTAAAAGGATGTGCAAAGTAATTGTTCTTTACAAATTATACTTACTGAATGACCTAAAGTAGCATACAATAGTGATTTGTTTTTTTGTTTCTTTCACTTGTTTCACATTAAGACAAACAAAACAGTCCTGGATGCTAATAAAGAATGAAGGCCTGGCACAGGTGAAGCAAAAATTGTAAATTAAAGCTTGACGTAAAGCTGCCTTTACAGTAGATTTGGTTTATTAGCAACGTTGGTTTCAGAGCATGCTAAAGAAGCAGAATTTGGACAACAAATGTATCTTGGCGGGGGGCACGGTGGCTTAGTGGTTTGCAAGTTTGCCTCACACCTCCAGGGTTGGGGGTTCGATTCCCGCCTCCGCCTTGTGTGTGTGGAGTTTGCATGTTCTTCCCGTGCCTCAGGGGTTTCCTCCGGGTACTCCGGTTTCCAAAGACATGCATGGTAGGTTGATTGGCATCTCTGGAAAATTGTCCGTAGTGTGTGAGTGTGTGAGTGAATGAGAGTGTGTGTGTGCTCTGCGATGGGTTGGCACTCCGTCCAGGGTGTATCCTGCCTTGATGCCCAAAGACGAAAAAAACAGGATTTTTGTCTTTGGAGGCATTGCAAGAAAGTTTAGAGGCAACTGAGGCAATGAAAATCTTCCTGAGTTGATATTAGGAAGAAACCTTGAGAGGAACCAGACTCAGAAGGAAAAACATTCTCATTTGGGTGAAAGTTAACATTTAAGACAGATTATATTGTTAAAATCTTAACATGTTATTGCAGCGGGTGGATGTTTTAGTATGGGACAGGCTTGAGTTGTTTTTGTATCAGCGTTATTGTGGAGAGGTGTGACTTATTTGCCCAGCATGGGGCTCAAACCCCACCCCATCTCTTATCTCCTATCTACATTTCTCATCAACCTGCTTAGCATCAGCTAAACACAAAATACTTCCTACACTGAAGCAAAAGTGTCCTGACTAATTTTACATCAGGCATGTGGCAATGAAATAATTATTTTTTTTTATACTGATAGCAAAAATGTTGTTGGAACTCCAGTGTTAATTACAATACACTCACAGAATACACTGAATGTTTAAGCAGAGGGATTTGTTTCACTTGTTGTATACAGTAATTGCTATTAAATCACTGGGTTAAAATATGTGGTAAGCATGCACAAGTAAGTAAGACAAGACAAGTAAATAAGTAATCTGTTAAAAAACTACTTCACAAATTATGACACAACTAATCCTAAAAGTCTATATTTGAGAACAATTATGTCAAGTAACCAAGTAAATTTTTAAAAACATCTAAACAAAAGCAATGTTAACATGCTGCTGAGGTTTCAGAAACTTGCTAGGATTAGCTAGATAGCTTATGATAATTCACACTGGCTAGCTAGTTTAGCTCATTAAGCTAGCTAATAGCTTACATCAAGATACATCTGCATGTTGGATGTTGGAGCTGTGAAATGTCGATATCTTTATGGAATTTGGCTTGAATAATTTGCAGATATTTATCATATTTCTTTTGAAACATTGAAACTGAAGATACTTCATAAATTGGGCAAGACATGCTCATTTGTCTCCACTGCCTCAGATGTTGCTGCTGCTGACTAAGCATCTGGTGCCTGAAATAACGGATTTATTTTTGACTGGGTCTCAAAATTATTGAAAATTTGCACATACTGTAATTTAATTGCATTGTAGAATATGAGTTAAGTTCATTATTTGTTACACAATAACAAAGTTGAATGTATTGTTTAACAAACACACAAGTACAAGGAATTTAATTCTACTCATTAAAAAATTACTAAAAAAAAACATTTTCCCATTACAGTAACACACTAAATGTTATTTTATCTTAAGAATGTGCAAACTCGCTTGCCCCGGTGATTTTGCCTCTCGTACAGGCGGTATGTGTGTGTGTGTGTGTGTGTGTGTGTGTGTGTGTGTGTGTGTGTGTGTGTGTGTGTGTGTGTGTATGCATTACTCCAAAATCTTACTGTATACAGTAACTTTAAGCTACAAGCTGTGAATAAAGCCCTGGCTATAATGCTACACTCTATGCAAAGTGGTTGATGAATCATTTGCTTAAATCAAGCCCTCTCTGGCTCTCTCTTTCCCTTTCTGTCTCTCAGTACATACCAGCTCTGAACAGAAGGTCTGTCATTTAGCAGATAGTAGCACAGTAGCACCACATCAATCTAGCATGTTTTTAAAGCTCTGGCTTTCCAAGGTCAGCTAAAAGCAACATTTCCTGTGGTTTGAGGGACATTTTTTTCATACTCTCTATGGACAAAAGCCAGTGATGGATAAATCACTCAAATTGGCTGATTCTGGCATTGTAGGCACAACATGCAATACTCTGGCACGTGCACAGTTTCCTCACGTAACTAGTAAGCCTCAGAGAGCACGTACAACCTGCAGTTTTCTGCTTTTTACGACAAACACAACTTGACAGAGCTTCTAATTCTTTATTTTTACGATCTAGTCTGTTTCCCCTGTTTTCACACTGCTCATGCTGTGGAGGCACACAAAGCTAAAAGATTTTAAAGTATTGCACTACCATGGGGACTTGTGCTGGGTGTAAACACACTGAGTCCTTTTTAAACAAACATACACACACACACACACACACACACACACACACACACACACACACACACACACACACACACACACACACACACACACACACACGTCAACCTTTTCCTTTTTTGTAATTCTGCTATTTATTTAGACTTCCTGCAGTACTCTGGAATCTTTTGCTGTGTAAAACAATTAAGCAAATAAACTCCCACAAAGTCATAGAAGTGGAATGGAAGTTACCAGGATGTCAATTAGTTTGTTAACTAATGGTTTCCAGATACTGTTTGACTGGTACAGGTCTGTGAATTCTGGCTGTGAGAGGAGGTTTTTACACTGGGCATGTTTGTGGTCTGAATCTGAGTGTGTTTGTTCCTATGGCCCTTGATGCGCTGGTTTGATTTTCAGACTCGATTCTATCGATCCCATGTGCATTTGCTTTCATCTTACATCATTACAAATGCACATGGAGAACATAGCATTATATTATTTTAGTGATATTACACATCTTCTGTGTCCCGTGTTTCCCTGCCACTCAGAGTACACCTGTTTTGTGGAAACTTAAGATGTTGTCAATGGGATTAAACACACATGCAGGTTGCATTTACTTTCATGGGAATTGCTGCACAGTTCCAGTGCAAACAAACTCACACCACCTCCTTCAGGTTCAGTGTTCTTCATTGGTTTACATGACAGCTTTCAGGTTAACAGTTGTTCATGTGAACCGTGCTCTGTTTCAGAATAAACAACCAACTTCACATCACTCAGGCGATATTAGCATATCTGTTCATTTTTTCCCATAATATTTGCTTGTACTTATCCATGATGTTTGCTTAACAACAACATCTAACAAATAGTGTATCTCCTACTTCTAGGTGCATTTGTACCTGTTTATGCTCTGTTCAATCCAAGGTTTGAGAAAACAGCACACTGGCAGGCACGGTCAAGAGTAGCATGAGAGAGGAAGTGTCCCGATCATTCGTTACATTGAGTTTTAATAAACATGATTCAAACACAGAAACTGAAGAAAGGAAAAAATGATCAATCATCACTTCAATATAAACCCTGATCATTTTCAGATCAGGATTACCATACCAACGTCTGCCTAAGCTGTTTTTGAGCCAGAGTACCTCCATCTCGTCTGTAGCTCTTTCTGACCCTCTAATATTTTACACAAACAATGTCTGTTAACAACAATTTCTAGCCACAAACAACTTCTAGTCCTGCACACAGAAGGTCAGAACATCACAAACAACTTCATAGTAAAATTTTCCATTATACATATTTGTATTCTGTTACATCCTTCCTTATTATATCTGTCTTATCCTTCATCAGAAAGGCTTCTGAGAGCCACATACAGTACAATGAATTTGCAAAGCCGTGAACAATTCATGTATCTTATCTGTCTATCCAAAAAGGATGGCTATTAAATTTTAATCAAATTTTATTATATCTTGCCAGTGTTTTATTTACAGCAGCATTCAACAGACACTCTTCTCCAAAAACAACAACAACAACAAAAAACAACCTACAGCCCTGCTTCAATGGTGTCCTTCAGAAACAAATCCTCATGCTAGTTGAATAGTTCAGGGTCTAAGCATACCATCAAGCTAAACCTTTTTAAAGAGAAGTTACAGCAAGTGATTCCGCTGATATATAAGCAGATCAATATTAAATTATACCGTATAATGGGAAAACATTTACTTTTACTTTTAGCTTTCTAAAAGCAAAACACTTGTATGACTTTTGCCCTGTATTGTGACTTAAGCTGCAAATTCATTAAATAATAATAATAAAAAAAAACTTCCTCAGCAGTCTACGAAAAACAGCGCTGTTGCATTGACTTGAAATTGGCTCCAGATGACCAGTGTTATGAGTTTCACTTAAGGAGAGCCAGGATTTTTTCTAAAACGTGGTGCCTTTTGGGCTCACTGAAGCCTTTCATGGTCTGTTTTCGGAAGGAAGAACAAATACAATTTTTGACTAAACTATTTCTTTGACATTGCGACTCTGTGCCACTGCCAAGGATTTGAAGAAATTCTTTTTGACTGCACTTACGATGTAATACAATACATTACAAAACCTTCTTGCATTCTGAATTTTGTATAGTAATTGAGTTGAATTGAACATGTATTAAAGTCCGGTACAGTTCCAGTACAATCTCTCACTTCCCCTTTTAGGCTTTTCAGAGCGCCATATTGTTTACAAAGAAACATTCAGTCATATGAGCATTTTATTCATGTATTCAGCCATAAACGTTCCTCCATGAGTCACATATCATGCCCTAGTACGGAAAATGTTGAGCAGACTTTTTATGTCTCCTGTCTGTGCTAAATTATATTAAACTCTGCCTTACGTTTCTGAATATTTTACACTGCTGATCAGTTCAATGGAAATGAAGGATAATTGAACCAATAAATCAAGTGCATGTTTACTAAAGTAGTTTGTGCTCTGGGCTTATGGCTTAGGTAAACACAGACACACACATGCTCTCTCCGTTCACTCACCCAGTTTTTTTTTTTTTTTTGAGATCAAGTCTGATGCAACTGTCTTAACTGTGTGATTTATTGTTTTGCACAAGACTCTTACCAGGATTTTAAAGCAGAATTCACAAGAAGAACATTATGAATTATTAGTCGTTTCTATTATTACATCACAAAAGTTCTGCATATAATACATTAATCACTACCCCACTGCGTTGAATTCTCATCTCACATTCTCAATTAAATTTCCCATCAGTTAATAATGTTGAACAATTTTCAGATCTTCTCATTTTCTCCTTGGGTGGCACCGGCTATTAAATGGTGTGTTGGAATCTCTGTTGTTTAAGACCTATAAGCCTGCTTCAGCGGAGCTGATCGTGTCTTGGCAAGAGCATGTCTCCTCATACACCATAAACAGTAGTAAATCTCAATCATCCCATACCACAGAGTTTGTCAGCTGGCAGTCAGTAGTCTGGATGCAGACACAATCAAAAATAAATACTGGAAAAAAATGCCGTAGCAGAATATATGGAGAAATGACTATAATTCTGCAACACCAGATTTCCAATCATGGACCTTGGTGGCTTTTGTAGAAATTTCTTTGTTGTGGCATTTATGTATAATATTTAGCTGAAGGCAGCTCATCAAGAAAGGGAATTTTATGGATTTGCTTTCTCTTGTCTGATTATGAAGTGATGGCATGTTGTTCCAGTGATGAAAAAAAAGAATGTTTTCAGATGACTATGTGTTTATGTACCAATTTCATAAAAAAAGCATCTGTGGGCAAGTTCTGTTCTGTTGCATTATCTTCGTATTCATATCTTGATATTAATTTACTTATATTCGGTAATATATTCATTTTAATACTTTTTTCTCCGTCATCAAGAATAAGCGCTTTTCTGTGAGGTGTTGATGAGGTACTTGAGCAGGAGCCCTGCTGATGTTTTTATGGCTTGCATCTGATCACAACCTGATCTGCTTAGCTGTCACTATATCATGTTATTATCCAACAACTTAATCCAATCATGTTCATTATCTAGCAAGGTTTAAGATATATTTAGGTAGATTGACAGATTTACTGTTACCTTTCAGGATGTTGTTTTTTGCTAACAGAAAGAATCCAGTCAATTTGAATAAACTATCGAAACTAAATTTTCAACAGTTACAGAATTAGCCACAGTGGCTTCTAACTAGTTTTCTCAGAATGTAATGTAGAATGTTTCTCTGTAATGTTTCGCGGTAAATAGCAGTGAAGATCCTCATTGAGACAAAAGTGTAACGCTTTAGGACCTTTTCCCTTCACTTTGAGTGAAATTTGCTTCTTGTAAAATGTCAACAGAAATTAATCAAAGTCATCGTTAGCGTTCTAACAAATGAGAAGATTCTAATGGCAGCATTTTTGCCCTCAGATTATCAATCATCTTTTTTTTCTGGGACCAGCTTCCTTTAGCCATCAGTGCGCCTGGGCATTACGCTAAGCGTCCGAGCTCTTTGACAATATGATGAAGAGAGCAGCTTTGAATTAAAGTGAAGATTGATCGCTTTCAGGTAGCGTTGGTTTCCGTCGGTGATGTATCATAGCTGTCACGCGTCTCTGTGTTAGAGTTAACTGGAACATGTGGAGGTTCACTGTTGCTTCTCAATTGCTAATCTACTCAGGCAGCACTCAGCTCTTGTTTTATTTACTACTTTCCGTCTGAACTGTTTACGCTGTGGCTAAGGAACAACTTGAGGATGTCTGAAAGGCATATTGTACCAAATTATGAAACATTAAGGGGAACATTAGGAGAATTATTAATCATCATAGATCCTGACAGGGACCAATAAAGGATGGTGCTGGAACCTTTACATATCAAAGGAAAAAATCGACCCTAAATGATTTGCATATTAATCTTCATAATCAACTTGTATTCTTCAGTGGAGTCCAAAATTTATTTTGTAATGAAAATGTGAGTTGATGTTTTTAATCTTTGTTCATTGCCATGTTGGTTTATTTTTACTTTGGTTAATTGTCTGCCACATTACCCACAATGACATTTGACTACCTGCTGATAATGGTGCCAGTAGGATTTAGCCCTCGCTTCATCTTTATCTAAAGAGACAGAGATGCAGCTACACTTTAAGCTGAGTGCACACATTCAGGGCTACTAATATTTGAACAAAATAATCAGTTATTCTCCTAATTATTTCTACTGATCTGACAGTAAACTATACTACTGAGTGTTTACTTTTATTAAAAAAACTCACTATCACGCTATTACTTGGTAATATTATTTCTTAATATTATTGCTTATAGTGAATAGTGTAGAACATAACAAAAAAATGATGAACCATTGAGGATAACACATGAATTTTTGACCACACTCAGTTGTTAAATCAGATTATATACTACTACTGAGATCAGGGGGTGTTTATCTCATCCTCATTGTGATTTCAACTCACAATACGTGATGTTTAAAACATGACACTTGTTATATGCAAAAGGAAAAAATATTGAAAAGGCCAGTTCTGAATGGATAATCTTTGCCTGAGGGCTTCAGGTATCTTTCCAGCATCTCCGACATCATTAGGGTGGCTTGGTGCAGAGGCAGGAGTGTTTCAAAATGGTGTCAGGGAATGTATTCATTGCTCCAGGGTGCAGGGACAAACAGTCCTCACTTATTCGAGGGAGGTGCCTGTTGTTTGGAATGAAGTAGCGCCGAATGTGACCTTTGTCATTGTGGTATAATTGAGTTGCTGCAGAAAATATAAAACCTCATTGTTGTTTTGAGTTACTGTGCACCACTGGCTGACATTCAAATGTCTCTCAGTGTTTAAACCATCTTGCAACTCCACATGGAAAACACCACACTATGATGCAGCCTTTTTAATAATACAAGCTTCATGCCATTGCCCTCTTGCTAAAATATCACCAGAATGCAATTAAACATTCGTTCTAATGGATTAGTTAGTTGGACGTGCTAGAAGGCAAACCTGACACCTGAGTGGTAAGAAGATTTCTTTGCTTATATTATTTTTGTAGTTAATGCTGTAAGCGGTATGCTGGTACTGTAGACATAAAAGAAAAATTTTAAGTGTAGGAACCGGCGGCTACTAGGATTTTTTTCTCCGATTTTTTTTTTATTATAATGCTGTAACGCTTGTATTTTTAGAACTTTCCCCAGTTTTCTTTTGACAATATCTTGCTTAATGCAGCACCCAGAGGTTAAAATAACATCCATTTTGCACTCTAACAGAAGATGGAAAAATGTATATGCTTGTACAAATAATGTGATTTTGTACAATAGTGAAATCTGAAAAGCGAATTTTGTTTATCAGAAATATATTCAGTCTAAGAGATATTGAAAAACAATTATGTTCCTGGCTATGTACAACTATTAGTATATTTACATTTTCAGAATTTGGCAGATGCTCTTATCCAGAGCAACTTACATTATCTCTTTATTTTTTTAATACAACTGAGGGTTAAGGGCCTTGCTCAGGGGCCCAGCAGTGGCAGCTTGGTAGACCTGGGATTGAATTCACAACCCGCTGATTAGTAACCCAACACCATTACCACTAGGCTACCACATGCCCTACATATTGTGTAAAGATGTAATAAACATCATACAATGTACAGTCATGTTTATTTTTAGTTAACTGTACAATCTTTTGCTTCAGCTATTTTAAGCTATAGCTTGTTTTTCCTTTTGGTATAGAAAAATATATACATTTTTTAATCATTGCAAGAAGTGGTGGCATGGCATTTTTGAATCATCTTTGCAAGACTCTATGATAATTCACAGTCAGAGCCATCAATTTCGATGCAGTGGAAGATTTCAGGCACACATCATGTCATTTTAGATATGTCATACATCGTGTCTCTTCATGCCCCAAGCTTGAGCAAATAGCAGCGAGCCAGCCGACTACCATTAGCTAGGTACAGTAGAACACGATCGGATTGCCTAACAAAATGCTGCTTTTTCACCTAGAAGCAGGAGTATTTGGACAAAACTTGTTAATCTACACCCCTATCGTCAGATGCAGTCACAAGCTGTGGGTAGTGACTGAAAAAATAAGGTCACATGTACAGGCGATGGAAATGAGGTTCCTCTGCAGGATTGCTGGGCTTACTCTCCATGATAGGGTCAGGGACTTGACAAGCGAGGAGAGCTTCAGAGTAGAGTGGCTGTTCTTTTGAATTAAGATGAACCTGTGGTTTGGCCCTGGTTGGCTTCTGCTAGAGATGTATCGGGTAAGTTCCACTGGCTGGAGACCTCAGGGCAGACTCAGGAGAGATTATATCTCACATGGCATGGGAATGTGTGGCTGGTGAGAAAAGAAGTCTAGACTGACCTTTTCAGCCTGCTGCCATTGCAGCTCCCACTAGAACATGTGAAGTGCGAATGAATGAATGTACTATTAGATACAGTACCTTAGAAAAGAATTCACCTCCTTAAACTCTTTCACATTTTGTACTGTTACAACCCAGAATTTACATGGATCTACACAAAACAGATCTTATTATTGGCCCTAAAGTGGGAAATCAATATGGTTTGCTAAATAAAATACAAATAAAAACTTTATAATGTGTGATTGCATAAGTATCAATCCACGATTCTCTGAAAATTAGTACTATACAAAAAATAATCATTTCTGGCATATAGCAGATACCCTTAACCAAAAGTGACTTACATTTTATTTCAATGTGTACAATTGAGGGTTAAGGGCCTTGCTTAGGGGCCCAGCTGTGGCAGCTTGGAGGACCTGGGATTCAAACTCACAACTTTCAGATCAGAAGTCAAACATCTTACACAACATCTGAATACCTATGTAACTAATTGTAATATTCAGTAATAATGTACCACTGATATTCATAATATATTCATAACACCTTTGTCATTATGACGAGGCATTATAGAGTTGATTGCTTGCTTTGGAATGCTTGGGCCATGTCTTAAGCCACAGTCTAACACTCTAAATATTTAAATGCTCTGAAAAAAACAAAAAAAAACAACAACAGATCAATCCAAGCCTCGATGCCCGATGACGCCTGAGATAGGCAGAGGCTCCCCGTGACCCGAGGTAGTTCGGATAAAGCGGTAGAAAATGAGTGAGTGAGAGTGAGAGTGAGATCAATCCAAACAGGACAAAACACAAGCAATGTTAAATGTTTTTAACAGTTACCTTGTGATAACATATTTTTACCAAAGAGTATGTTACATCCAGAAATGTTGCATTTATATAATTTTTTTTTTCTGAAATATACAGTATGTTTTATGAATGTGTGTAATTTTATGATTTGAAGATTATGGCCAAAATGCTTCATTAAACAGTAAAAAATAGTTTCCTGGGATGAGCTCCAGGTTCTCATGACCCTGTGTAGGATAAGTGGTACAGAAAATGGATGCATAAATGGATCAAGAGAAGCAACCCACTTCTTGGATAGTTATTGTTCATGAAATTTGTACTGTATTTACATGACCTTAAAAAACAGCTTCAGAGTTTATATCGAGAAATGTCCTTTTATCTTTCCTCGATAGAAACGTTTTCTGACAGTGCTGCTCAAACTTTGTTCTTTTCTGCATATCTAAACAAATGCTCTGACTTACACATTCACTAAATAAATTCAAACCCAATTCAAACCCAATTTTGTCAAACCTTACAATTATCTATGTTACATGAATTCTTTCATGATTTCTTTCTACTACTTCAGCTGAAATAAACAAACAAACAAACAAACAAACAAACAAACAAACAAACAAATAAATAAATAAATACAAAATAAGTAAAAATCACCACTGTCACACTGTGAACAATATAAATATGTTATAAATCACAACCTACTGTCATCAAAGTTATTATTTCTATAATACCTTTTATGACAGTGGGTTGTGATTTCCATTAGTATTTAAAACCCCCAGACTTCACTTCACAGACCACTAGGGATCCCAAAATCCTACTTTAAGAACCATACATCTAAAACATGTACCATAAAATATGTGTTTCCTAAGATGATATAAATCTTCCACAGATTATTCCTTAGTACAAGTAAGCCTGATAGGACAGGCACTCTAAAGTTTAATGTCATATCAGCTACAATAAATACTACAGAGTACAGTTTCAGACTTTAAGATCATCCATATCCCAGTTTATCCCTGCATCCTGTCATGTCCAGTTATTGGTTTGGTTACTTAAAATGACACACCTTTAGCTAACTTACAGCAGAGTCTTATATCATTCAACAATTATTCTTATTCTTATATAGTCTCTCAAGGATTTCCTGTTTTTTGTGATTGTTTTTTGTTTCCTGTTTTTGTGATTTTTTTTAAAACGCTTGATCGTTTGATCGCAGCAATTATGATTCTTTTTTTTTCTTTTTTTTTTCCACAGAAAACTAGCACAGGATTCTTCCTATAAACTACAATTTTGTTATTACTTTCTATGATAGGTGTACTTATGTACAAACGTTGCGCACCTTGGCCCAAATCTGTAGACAATCTGTGGTAATTTTGAAAAAATTGCAAGCTCCTCCAATATTTCTTAGTGTTTGATTTTGCTACAATTTTCGCAATCACAAAATCCTAGACTTTTATTGTTCATTTTCACTCATTCTTTCACAAACTTACTTTCAAGCAAATCAGTCATTTGTCATGAGCTATTCCCATTAACATAGCCATAATAGAAAAAAAAGTGTTGTTTTTATGGTCATCTGTATTCTGTTAAAATCTTTTCCAACTGTATTTCTGGCAACCAGCTTTCTAAATTGCCCAATCGGTGTATTGTTTCTGTGAATACAATTTACAAGGCAATTCTTGCACAGGAGGTGTTCTTTGTCAGAGTAAGTCTACAGCTTGTGAAAAATCATCTGGTAACAGTGCTACTTACCACTCTATTCTAAGTGTATTGTTGGCATGTTTTAACCTCATTCTAATCCAAATATCACTTTTGCATGTGACACAACCAAGCAAAATTGTTCACATGAGTTTGTATCCAAGGTCCAACAAGTACACAGGCAAGGCCCTTAACTCTCAATTGCTCAGTTGTATAATGTGAAATAAAATAAACTGTCACCCTGGATAAGGGTGATTGCTAAATGCCAGAAATGTAAATATAAAGTTGAGAGTGGAAAATGGCACAGTTAGGGTTAAACCTAACCCAGTGGTTCTGTATGTACTTGTATTGGCATTCCATTAGAACTATATATATATATATATATACACTACATTTAATTCACTTTATATGATCTGTGTTTGAAGAAATAAAGAAACAGAAAAGAAAAATACTACTGTTTATGATTACCTTGGTGTCTTCTGCACATGTATGTTTCAAGAAGAATGAGTCAGATGCTCCAGCAGAAAAAAAACAAAAAAACAAGTGCAAGAGGAGGTGAAAGAGCAAGCATCTCACAGACCACCGCTGTGATGTTAATGCATGTGTTCGACTTTGACGTCTCTCTAACATATAAGGGAAGCCCAAAATAAAAATGTAATCCTTAGGGCATAAGCAAATGTTGGCAAAGGGTCAAGCATTCCTCAGAGGCTTCTATTATAGCCGTCGATACATGTTCGTTTTGGAGTGGACACTACGTCCCCCCCCCAAAGGAGAGACTGAAAATCTTTGAAAAGGCAGTGGCTCTAGATGAAAAAAGGGAGCACTTTAAATGGACAATGATACATTTTGAAATGCTATTTAAGTTCCATAAAGTGCATTACTTTTCTCTCATTTTCTTTTCTAAGAAGTCTTTGTTTTTGGACAATTTGGGCAATTTGCTAAAAACTAAAACGCAGCCTAAATGAAGGGATTAGATAATAAGAAAAAGTAAGCTATGGTCTTTTGTCTCTACATTGTAAGTGCAAAAACCATACAAATGCAGTACATTTGTCTGGTGAATAGCATGAAAATAAAAATGTGCAAGGTTCCTTTGTGGACACTGGCAAGTCGGTAAGAAAAGGAAAAAAAAATAACTAGAAGTTGTCATCATTCTGGGGACTGAGAAAGCTGTGGGCATATCCCCGAGCACATAGGTGTTATATTACTAGAACATAAACTTCATTTATTCGTTCATCTTTAGTAGTCACGTTATCCTGGTTAGTGTAAGAGTGAACTCTGTGAACACTGGTTGTATTGCACTGGTTGACATAGATATGATTTTAACAGCACATCACAGGGCACCACACACACACACAAACACGCACAAACACACAATTTACAACCTAGAGTACTGGCCTCCTGTCATAAATATTTAGAGTATGTTTATTATTTACAATTTAAACAGGTTACATATAACTAATAATACAGGAGTCTATACATGTTACAACAATTCATGAAAAAACAGACATCAAACAGTTTTTTTTTTATTTAGTTCTGTCTAAAATCTGCCAAAATGGCAAAGGCTTCTCACTAGCACACTTATCACTTCTACTAGGCCTTTTGTTCGCTGTTAATATACTTGTATAGTGTGTGACAAGCATCATTAATTCTAATCAATACAGCTTTAATGTTAGAGTATAGCTGGGCCAGATAGAGGGCAGTGTATAGAGCAGCTCAATTCTCAACTGTATCATCTCCTAAAGGCATTTTAGATTTATACTAAATGATGCAACTAGCTTTAAAACAAAACAAAACAAAACAACAAACAAACAAAAACAACACTCTAATAAGTTTCATGTACTTTCTAAAGCGTAAAATTCTAAAAATAAGATATAGAACATTTGTATTGATTAATTGTTTGCAAATAAGCAAATATATAATACTTGCCTTAGGAGCATGAACGTGGTGAATGGCAGGAAGCAATTTGTTAAAGAAGAAATAATAATAATAAAAAAATTAATACTTTGCTGTGATGTATTTCTTCTGTGCATACAAACTGTGTATCAGTGATTTTTCTAATCTCAGAATGTACTTGTGTGAGCCAATGATAAGACAAAATGTTGTCCAATATTATACAGTATATTACACATTTCTATTACATTTTGTCTAAAAGAAGACTTGTAGTACCAACATCATTCACTCTGTAACAAATGTAACAAAATTTTGTCAAATCTTGGTCTTCCTGATTTCCACCTTATTATCCATCAGATCTGTTTTATATGCCCTGCAACTCTGGATAAGAAACTTGACCTGGATGAGCCATGGCAAAGTACCAGACACATTATCAGCTCATTATGGCTCAGGGTTCTCCAAGGTAAGCTGTAGCTTTGTTTATCCACAAGCTTTGGCTTTCCATAATTTATGACTCTTGTTCTAAGGCTTATTATCAAATGTCAATCTACTAACCTCAAAGAATAAACAACTAGAATATTATGTGCTGTCTGCACTGTGGTACACAATCAATAAATGCATGAAGCAGTAACAAGGTGAATTTAGTACCAGAGGTTTTAAGAGTCAACAAAACAGATTATTCTTCTTCTGTGTAAAATTTTCACAATTCTACCTTTATATGCTGATCATAGACATTTCCTTGATTTATTCTGTTTTCCTTTCATCAAAAGTTTGTTGTTGAGATAAAGGTTGATGTGGTTTGTAGCATCACATTTACTATCGTTATTAGATCTAGACGTTAAGATGTGTTAAGTTAAGATATAAAGACGTTAGCATTTTCTAACATCAACACAGTCCAAATGTACTAGCCGGGCTAAGCTGTAAATCCTGTGTTTTGAAGATTAAAATGGCGTCAATCACTGTGAACTCCATCTGAGATGATATTTTATAGCCCACTTCACATTTCACTCTTTAAAATGTAAAAATATGGTCATGGTGAATTATTTACTACACAAATTACTCAAAAGTACAAACAGGCAGAAAAATATGTTAATTTTGTTGTTTTATTTGTTTCCATTAATTTAGCTATTCTGTGTACCACGTTCATTGAGGCACATGGCACAAACCCACTAGGGAATTAAAGGCAATTTTCCCCACATTATCCTTATAATGCCATCTTTAGGACCTTTTGATAGAATGCATTGTTCAACCCAAATAGTTTAATTGCCAAGCTATTGATAGACGTTAGATTTTAGTCCTCTCATTTAATATTACGACCAGCCGTCACCGATAGATAAATTTTGGCTTGTCCAAACCTGTTTTGTGCTTATTCTGAAAGAAGACACGTGCAAACCCCTTTACCACAAGGACTCACAACAGACATTAATCAATAGAGCATTAATGACTAGAGCATTGCTGGGCATCTGTGCACATCATCAATCAGTGCCTCTCTTTCTTTTTCCATGCTTTTAGCATCCAGACACAAGTGGGATTCTAATACAAGCAAACTATCTGTGCCTTCAAAATTCTGGCAAAAAAAAAAAAAAAAAAACATACCCCCTGTGCATGATGCCTGCTCCAATCCAAGCTCCAGCATTCTTTATGATTTTGGTGGTACATGATTATGGGAACAAACCAATTTCTTTTAGACTTCGATTCCAAAACTATGCATCTCATTAAATGTTTGTTTTTTTAAACCTACTGAAACACTAAAAATAATAGAGTTTTATAAAAACAGAGAAAATAATCTTAAGCCTGTCTGTCAGTGCAATGCTTATTGCACATTTATTATTGTTCAGAGAAGGCATTTTAGGGTAATTGGCATTTATCTGAGTATTCGGTTGTCACAGCATTACATTAACATCATTTAAGGTTTCATGTCACTACGCTACCAACGTTGCTGATGTTTGAAAATGGTTCACTTAACATCGACAGGTAGAACAATTAAAAAATTATATTGTATAAATTCAAAAATACATGACTAATAGCAGCAATAAAACTGTAACTGCTGACAGCTTCCATATCAAATATATAATGCCAAATACACATATTTATATATATATAAAATTCCATAATCAATTAGTGGGCTTATTTATATAATATTGTCATTCATTTGTTTATTTATTCTTTCATTCAATCAAAATTTTATATATTGTGCAGCCACATACCTGTACAGTCCATTTCTCACTTGCACACGATAAAGGTGCAAAGTAAATGAACACACCGATAAATAATTTATTACATGTTCTTCTATGCAGTTCTCCCCAGTTTATGTGTACCAGCTTGACACCACCGTACACATCCTGACAGCTGTGTTCCTCTGCCGCTCCTGCTCTTTGTATAAGATTATTTTGTAAAGCTCTCTGGCATTTTCTGCTCATGTCTCTTCTACTGTTTGTGCCGGTGCTTCTTCCATTTCTGAGTGAAATTTTACTTCCTTTACTTCTCATTCCAGACTGAAAGCGCAGGTTCCTTCAGAACAAGCGGATTGTTCCTGTATGATTGTTTCCGTGTGCAGTACTAACAGGAAAGTTTTCATTCCTTAACTGCAAACCCAAAAGCATAGTCTCAAAATGATTCCTACTGTGTCTACTAGAGATTTAAACTGTAGAACATTTAGAATTTAGATCTTGCTGCTTTGTGACAGCATGCTTTGTGCTATGCCCATTGTTATTTCTGCTAAAGAAATAAAATTAAATTGAATTAACTGTCATGTTACAGCTTTGGCATTTTTTCTCATGAATTTTTAATAAATAAATCATGGGCACAGTGGTTAGCACGTTCGCCTCACACCTCCAGTGTTTGGGGTTCGATTCCCACCTCCGCCTTGTGTGTGTGGAGTTTGCATGTTCTCCCCGTGCCTTGGGGGTTTCCTCCGGGTACTCCGGTTTCCTCCCCCGGTCCAAAGACATGCATGGTAGGTTGATTGGCATCTCTGGAAAAATGTCCGTAGTGTGTGAGTGTGTGAGTGAATGAGAGTGTGTGCCGTGCGATGGGTTGGCACTCCATCCAGGGTGTATCCTGCCTTGATGCCCAAGATAGGCACAGGCGCCCTATGACCCTAGGTGGTTTTAATAAATCGGTAGAAAATGAATGAATGAATGTTCTCAAACCTAAGTCGTGTAAATTTATTGAACTTTAAAATATAAATGAAATTCGTTTAGATATAGAAATAGCACTTAAATGAAAACATTTTCGATTTAGCTGTAAAAAAATAGCTGGGTGGGAAATTAAATTGGCTAATATGTTAAAACGAAAGATACATAAAAAAAGATTTTTTTTTAATATTATGTAATATATTATATTTTATAATAATAATAATAATAATAATAATAATAATAATAATAATAATAATAATAATAATAAGAAAATGTTAATAATAACTATAACAATAATAATAATAATAATAATAATAATAATAATAATAATAATAATAATAATAATAATAGGCAAATAAACAAATGAATAAATGAATGAATGAATGAATGAATGAATGAATGAATGAATGAATGAATGAATGAATGAATAGATCTTTTGGTCAGCTGTCCTAAGCTGTTATAAGTTCTGACATAATTTATGTTTGTATTTTATATTCATCCAGCTATCCATCTTTCCATCCTTTCATCTATCCACCTATCCATTAATTTACCAAGAACAAAGTAAAATAATAAATAAATAATTGATAAACAATTTGTTGCCGCTTTCTGAAATTTTTTTGCATATTTTTCACACTTTAAATGTTTCAGATCATAAAACAAAATGAAGGTTTTTATTATACATGATACTAAATGAAGGTTTTTATTATTAAGGGAAAACAACATCCAAACCCAAATGGCTCTGTGTGAAAAAGCAATATGGAGAAAATATGGAACAGTGGTGAACCTTTCCAGGAGTAGCCGGCCGACCAAAATTACTCCAAGAGCACAGCGACGACTCATCTACGATGTCACAAAAGACCACACAACAACATCCAAAGAACTGCAGGCCTCACTTGCCTCACTTAAGGTCAGTGTTCATGACTCCACCATAAGAAAGAGACGGGGCAGAAATGGCCTTCATGGCAGAGTTCCAAGACAAAAACATCTGCTGAGCAAAAGGAACATAAAGGCTCGTCTCAGATTTGCCAGAAAACATCTTGATGATACCCAAAACTTTTGGGAAAATACTCTGTGGACTGACGAGACAAAAGTTTAACTTTTTGGAATGTGTGTGTGTCTCATTACATCTGGCATGAAAGTAACACTGCATTTCAGAAAAAGAACCATGAATTCTGCCTTCTACCAAAAAATCCTGAAGGACAATGTGCGGCCATCTGTTTGTGACCTCAAGCTGAAGCGAACTTCGGTTCTGTAGCAGGATAATGATCCAAAACACACCAGCAAGTCCACCTCTGAATGGCTGAAAAAAAAAACAAAATAAAGACTTTGGAGTGGCCTAGTCAAAGTCCTGACCTGAATCCTGTTGAGATGCTGTGGCATGACCTTAGAAAGGCGGTTCATGCTTGAAAACCCTCCAATGTGGCTGAATTACAACAATTCTACAAAGATGAGTGGACTAAATTTCCTCCACAGTGCTGTAACAGACTCATTACAAGTTAGCGCAAACACTTGATTGCAGTTCTTGCTGCAATCAAGCTCAACCAGGGTGGCCCAACCGGTTATTAGGTTTAGGGGGCAAACACTTTTTCACACATGGCCATGTGGGTTTGGATTTTGATTTCCCTTAATAATAAAAAACTATCATTTAAAAACCTGCATGTTGTGTTATCTTTGACTAATATTTAAATTTGTTTGATGATCTGAAACATTAAAGTGTGACAAGCATGCAAAAAAATCAAAAATCAGGAAGGGGGCCAACACTTTTTTTTTTTTACATCACTGTATATTTTTTAACAGGATGAGCATTTTATTCTTTTTTTTTTTTTTTTGAGGAAAATTCTCAAAATATACATACACATTTCAATATATGAGTACATCTGTGAGAAATGTGCAAGGAATTAGACACTGCAGGAACAGTGACAACAGACAAAGGCTGTTTATTATAATTTTGAATAATTTCAGTGCACTTTTTTATTCTGCTTCTAGTTTACTGAAATTTAAATTTTACAATCAGACCAATTTAAAGTTTGAAACTGTCTAGATCAATGCCATAATGCATCTGAGTCCACTTTTGCAAACCAATGAGGATTGAGATTTGTGTGTTCCACAGGGCTCAAATATTGCTTGAGGCCTTCGATCCTAATGCTGTCTTCTACTAAATATATGATACTTCCTGACACCACTTCTAGCACCACAACAGCCTGATCTCGACTGATGGAAGAAACGAAGCAAGAAACGTCATTAGTCTAAACAATTCCTTGCCTCTGGCTTCATTACATGAAAGAAAGTCTGTACTTCTGAATACAAACAACCCTGCAACATCCAGCTAGAATGTGTTTAGAGATTATTGTGGGAAATATGCAGATAATTATGTCTTTTATGCACTCACACCCACTGAAATATTTAACATGTTTTATTAACTTCTCCAAAATTTCAAAAGCTTCCACCCATTATTACGTACAATATAAAAACAGTAGCTCAGTCCCCCAATATCAAACTTACTTGAAAGCATGGAATAACTAAAAGCCAAAAAAATATGGTATACAAACATGAATAATTCATTAGCTGTAGACAAAAGACGCTTTTAGGTTAAGTGTTTTGAGAACTGAATATTTGTTTCAGTGACTGAGCTCTTGTTAGAAGCTTCACTTTAAGTTGCAAGGCAGTGAACGCTTACAGAGAGGATAAACATGTATGCCTGAAGGATTTCACCATTTGAGGCATTCTGCTTTTATTATCTTTCTGTTTCTTTTCTAGTTGCATGTTTTTCTTTATGGAACTAAAATTAAAAGCCCCAGGATTACATAGCAACTTCAATGTCCAATAGCTAAAAAAAAAAAAAAAAAAAAAAAAAAAAAAAAAAAAAAAAAAAAAAAGGATTAACCCACTAATTTTATTATTATTATTATTATTATTATTATTATTATTATTATTATTATTATTATTATTATTATTATTATTATTATACAGTATAATAATAATAATAATAATAATAATAATAATAACAATAATAATTATTGTTATTATTATTATTATTATTATTATTATTGTTATTATTATTATACAATATAATAATAATAACAACAACAACAATAATAATAATAATAATAATAATAATAATAATAATAATAATAATAATAATAATAATAATAATAATAACAACAACAACATTAGTGGGTTAATCCTGGTTTTTTTTTTTTTTTTTTTTTTTAGCTATTGGACATTGAAGTTGCTATGTAATCCTGGGGCTTTTAATATTTTAACTATTGGACATTGAAGTTGCTATGTAATCCTGGGGCTTTTAATATATTATTATTATTATTATTATTATTATTATTATTATTATTATTATTATTATTATTTATTTATTTATTTATTTATTTATTTATTTATTTATTTATTTGATTATTATTTTTTTATTGCAATTAAGCCATCATAGATGAACAGTGAGTAATCTTTTTAATCTAAATGATAATTATTGGATATTATTGCAATTTTGTTGGTAGATCACTATCATAACATGTTTAGGACTGGTTAAATGAACTATAACACCCTTACACTCAGTTTTCTAATATGTTTAGCACTGATAAAATATTATATACAATATTTTATGTTATTATTATTATTATTATTATTATTATTATTATTATTATTATTATTATTATTATAGTTATTATTAAAATTTTCTTCTTCTTCTTCTTCTTCTTCTTCTTCTTCTTATTATTATAAAATATAATATATTACATAATATATTATAATATTAGTATAATATATACTAAGAACTATATGTTTTCACACATATGGAGCATAATGGCTTAGATAATAACGTTAAAACCTTTTGATAGATACATCGGTCAGATTATAACCACATATTTCTATCCGGGTTGGAAATCTATTGTTTACAGAAACTAAAATGGTCTCTACACTACCAATAAATGATGTATATTTCTAACTGTGCAGCCAGTACTTTGACCTTAGGTCTATAAAAGATTAGAAAGCATTGTTTCTGGGCCTTGTGCTGGCACAACTGCTAAAAAAAATCCCTGTGTATTTAATAAAAAATGAACAGCAGGAAAGCTCCAGATGTTCAGAACAAAAGAAGCCAATCTGAGGAAGGTAAGCTGACTAATGTCTGCTAGCAAATACATGACTTCATGCATGTAACTGTTACTAAGATGGCTAAAAAAGATTGTTAAAACAAATTTAAATAATCATGTAAGATATAATCACTAGCTAATAGTATAGCAGCTACAAATGTTTTTGATAACTTCATTTATTTGGCTTAGTGTATTATTTGAGAGCTACAGCTCTAGCTCTCCACTTGTGTCCTGTCACTCTTCTCACTGGTGTATATTCTGGCTTGACGATGCATATTTGATTGTCACTGTGTAAGAGTCATTTTGAAAAAACTTTATCTGTTGAGTGATTTATGTGACTTGAGTAAACCATTTGCTTTATCGCAATCATTTATTTACCAAACAAAGTCATTGTGTTTTAAACCGTAGCAAGCTAGCTGTCTGGCCTCTCTGGATGTAAGATTATCTAGTGACCACCGCATTGCAAATATCCACATAACAACCCAAATATCCACTATAACCTTTGTTCAAGGTATACTGAGATTTGGGAAGGGGTTTGATCAGTATTCAAAGTGGGAATTCTTGCTACAGTGTTATGAAACATGAAAAGGCATGTTTACTACATATGCATTGATAGAAGACAAATTTTAGATTTGGGCTGGTGTTTCTTTAAGGATCTGCTGAAGGAATGAATTCTTAAAAAAAAAATTGATTCTTTCTTTAAAGAGTGTATATTTTCTTCTATGTATTGTATATGTGAATATCATTGACCACCCATAAGGACATTGTAAATCTTTTTGATTTGCATCATTATTCGATTATTTTTGAAAAAGAAATAGAAAATAGAAAGTGGATTTTGAAATTGTTGTATTGTATATTTCACACTGACTAATATTTTTCTTAGAAGTTATTTGGCCAAATTTCCATTAAAACTATTGGAGAGCTGCAGCTTACAGAATTTAAATAATAAGAGTATTTACAAAAAAAGGTCTGGAGTCATGTGTTTCTGCACTCATTGGCTCATAATGTCAGTTTTAATTTACTTGAGAAAATGCCTGGCTCTAGAGCCAAGCAAACTATTTCCAATACATACGTCAATAAGACATTCTAATACCTCTTTAAAGATAACTGCTGTGTTTGGATCAATGGGCTAAGCTGCTTGCTCCTGTAAGCAATTTTGAGACCACTTCAGCTAAACAGCTTTTACACCCTGATAGCTATCACTAAAGTAGAAAATAAATGTATGTATATTGTGATATGACTGCAGTGGTCTTTGGATTGTGCAACCTGAAACACTTTTGCAAAGAGGTTTCCATGCATGTCAATAAATGTATGTATGACACTGGGTTGATCATGATAAAAAGATACATTATTAAAAAAAAAGAAAAAAAAGAAGAAGAAATTGAACAATTATGTAAAATTAACCTTTATGCCTACCAAACCATTTTAAGAAATGTCATTTGGACTTATGGATATTTTGATTAAAACAATTCAAATCATATTAATGATTATGAGAATGCAAAAACAATGACATTCATAATGGTAAATTGTGATGTTGTGAGGGATCAGCGCAGATCTGTCAGGGATCCACGCAGACTTTTGGCCATGTGCATTTGTGTTTGTTTGTGTCACGTGATTGCCCCGCCTTCGTCTACTCCTGCGGGTCATCACACCTGTTCCCCATTGTGTGTGATTGTCCCTTTCTGTATATATGTGAGCCAAGTTGTTGATGGCAGCGTGGATTCATTAAGATATATTTATTATGTACGTTAGTTCCCTGTGTCGTGTGGATTATGTTTTGTTTCCCTTATGTATTAAACCCCTTTCGTTTGAAGCTATCCTGCGGACGGGTCTGTCTCCAACCCTCCTCCGTCCGGGGTCTGACAGATGTCCTGTTAAAAATATATTAAATCATGGAACGCCTAACTACATGTATGTTTCACAGACCATTAAGTGGATCTGGACACCCATTTTGAGAACCAATCCATTAGGGTAGCAAATTCCAGCTTGATTTAAAAATTGCAGAAGAAATCATATGCTTAATTTTGATTTTCAGGGAAATTACATCACTAAATATCAATCCATTTTCTGTTTTGTTTATCATATAGAGAGTCATTAGATGTCAATAGTAGATTGCAAGGGACTCAGGGCACAAGAAGGGAGACATCCTGGATGGGGTCCCAATCCATTGCATGGCACGATCACACACAAACTCTCACAAACGTTCACATAATGAACAAGTTAGTGTCGATCTGCAATGTACAGTAGTTTTTTGACTTGAGGAGGAAACCAGAATACTCTGAAGAAACTCTGAAAGCATGGCAAGCATGTCATAGCAAACATGATAACTAGTAAGCAACCCTAACTTGATCTTATTTATTTATTTATTTATTTATTTATTTATTTATTTATTTATTTATCTATCTATTTATTTATTTATTTATTTATTTATTTATTTATTTATTTACAAACAAATGTATTATTATGAGCCACCACAATCATTAAAATGATTTTTAAATAGTATTAAAGAAGCAATAAAGGCTCGTGATTTATACCACCATCAACAATGCCCATCATCCATTAAATACTTGAAAAATATGAACAGGTTCTGGTCAATAATATTGAACTTGTAGTGATAGATTCTGTTAATTGACTTAATAGATGTTGCTTATATGTTCAAAGTCAATTAAGTCAATTAATAGAATCTTTCACTTAAAGTTAAATATTATTATTTTTAATATTTAATATTACATTTATATATATATATATATATATATATATATATATATATATATATATATATATATATATATATATATATATATATATTCTTGTTCTCAAATCATTTATACGAGTTCCCAGGTAAGTGCACAGTGTTTCATTGGGGTCCAGTTCATGACATCATTGTACTACAATTGCCACATGCCCCTGTTAACACCACAGTCCCTAAGCCCATTTCCTCCCATTACTTCCTCCCGTAGAAACTCTCATACACAGACTAGTGTTCCATGTGCTGAATCACAATTTAAATCAGAAAAGGTCAGAGAAACAAATTGTTTGTTTCAGCTTACTTCCACAAAAGTCCCAGAGGCAAAGTGTAGAGGAGGTGACATTCACTCAGCAGTTTGTACACACCTACGTTCTCCCTGAGGAAACTTTGCTAAACTTGCAGGGTTTTTTTGCATTCTGTGATAGGTCACTTAGCAGGCAAAATGACAACCATACTAAATACAACTTCCTACACTTACTATTACATTCTGCCAAAAGATATTTTTTATTTTGGATGCAAAGATACTCACTAACATTTTTAGCAATGCAATTCAGTGGAGTGTTCTTTAAACAAATTTTGGACACTCATTTATCTGGTGGGTGCATTATGGTCAATCTAATCATGTCACAGGATACTTTTAAGATTCTGGGAAGAGAGGAAGACAGTGAAAGCTGAGAGTGTTGCCAATGTCATTGGTAATTACATTTCTGATGTCCAGTATCTGACTTACTTTAACCCTATGTTCAGAATAGCAAGAGACAAAGTGGCAGACAGCCATCCATGTTCCTTTTACATGTGGATCACAGCGCCACGATTCCGGTGAAAGCCGCTAGTGACGTAAAGCGATAAGTGACATTTAACTGGAATTTTTTCAAATCTGTGCAAAATTAGTATGACATGGTATAGGGATAACCTTATACACTTGGCTTGAATGAGATGCTTTTGGTCTGATATTTCTTCACATTTGAAATATTTCTTTAATTTGAGTAAAGATTAATTCAAATGTCATTCAAATTTAATTTCTGCCAGCAATTACTTTACACACAAGTGAAGTAACACAAGACACACCCTTGACAGACAAAATAAAAGACAGCAATTTCATTTTATCCTGTGATATATGATCTCTCATTAAACCTGTACAGAGACATTACGAAGAAAAATACATTCAGAAGGAAGTAGCAGAGACAGTTGGTGCCCTTTATTGCTTCACTTATGAAAATGTATTGCTTTGCTAATCAAAAGATAGTATAAAGCAAAGCACATTACACCTGCATCTAACTTAAATGTAATTTAAACAAAAGTGCTGTGTTTATATGGTATTGTGATCTGAACCTTATAAATAAAAAAAAAAATAAAAAAAAAAATCACTACATGCCAGTGTCACTACTTGCATATTAGCATAAACCTTGGGCTACTGAAAATCATGTTCCATATTGTCTTTGTTATTATTTCTAAACCTAAACTGCAAAGACCATGATTAAGAATTGATGCACATATTTTATCAAAGCAGTACACAATCAAAGTGCATTAAATGTTAATCTCCCAGTATCTCGTTTACATTCTGTTTGTAGGCACACATAACCTTGCTAGTCCCTAAAAATAGACATCAAACGCAACTTTAACGCAAAGACATCAAGCACCGTTATGCACCTGCATATTAAATATCCATGCATAGGTCTGTTTGAATGGTTTCTTTAATTTGAATGTTGTTGAATGCTAAAAACTGGAAAAGCTACAGTAGACACAAGTATAAATCCTGGGAAAAACTTTTACTGGAAGATGCCAGTGACTGGAATTTGGTTCCACCTGCACAGTGGGACCTGAAGAGAAGCTCGACAATTAATGAGACAGCTTGGAGATGCATTCTAGGCCTGGCAAAGCCCTGAGTGCAGAATTGAGAAGGGAATGAAGCTGTCTCTCCAGCTTGCTTTCAAAGATTGCCTTCAAAGATACAGATTGATCTGTAGCTCTGTCACTACGTTAGATGAGAGGAAAGAGAGAGGGATGGGCCAGCCATCTTTAGGGCTGACTGCTCTGATTTAGCCTGCAGCAGCAGCAGAAGCAGCATCCCACAGCCAGGCCATGCCTCCAAAGCTTCAGACTCCTGGGAAGGCGGTATAACATGCTGAAAGTGAGCTATGGCCACTGCCCTACATGTAGCATCTGCCAGGCAATGAAAGAATCAACCCACTCCACCCCTTTTCTCACACAGCGACAGATGGAAGCAGCCTGAATGAAAAAGTCCACCATCAAATTTCCATTAGGTTGCCTAAGAAAAAGAGAAATCTGTGTTGCTGAGACAACTGTCATTTCATCAATAAACAAGATAACTAACCAAACAAATTGACTATGCATGCTAAAGATCCAATTAAACTCTGACAATGGTCCAAAAATAGTCTGCTGCATTATTTACACATTCCATAGACATTCCACCCACAATGCATGCTGGAGTCGGATGTAAGACAATGCTATTTTTCCCCATATTTGCGGCGTAGTGCCACCCGAACAGGTCTCACATGTAATATGTATTTTTCTTGCATATTAAGCTGGAAATAGAATACAGGGGAAATTTGCTGGAGAGCCAAAGACTGCAGGCAATACATTTGATCATGTTAGACAGGTTTTTTTTTTTTTTTGGGCTGGTGATGTTCAAAGCAATCTGCCACATGTGGGGGTGCTAAGGATTTGGTAATGTATTCAGAAAGTAACCCAAAGCAACACACATACAAAGGAGATATCATCAGCAACGGCACATATCCGAGGAAAATAAAAAAACATTAGACACAGGAACCTGGCACACTGTGGCTCGTTTTCACTCATGCTGAAAACTGCTCAGTGAAACGTGCAGACGCCTCTTCAGCATTTACACCTATTTACTGAAGGACTTTGAACCCAAGGTTAAACTACTTTGTAGTCAGTGGAGTGAGGAGATGGAGGAAATCTGACAGATAACGGTGTGCCTTACCATTGCCTCATGTGTGTGTCTCGTAGGAGGCAGTCCTGTAGTGAGAAACCGAGACGAGAGAGAATGTTGACTATGATGAGGCCTGGGCCATGTTATGAAGAAATTTTCAACAGTCCATAGCCATTGATGAATAATATCTTCATTCCCTTCAAACAATCCAAATGCCCTCTAAAGATTCTCTTGTATAATGAACAGCATGTGCTGCCATGATACAACGTATGAGGCAAATGTGTGTGTGTGTGTGTGTGTGTGTGTGTGTGTGTGTGTGTGTGTGTGTGTGTGTGTGTGTGTGTGTGTGTGTGTGTGTGTGTGTGAGTGACAAATTGGCAACTGTATCAAAATGTCACATGTGAGTAGCATATTCAGTGAATTTGAAGTTGCCAATTTGTGACACACACACACACACACACACACACACACACACACACACACACACACACACACACACACACACACACACACACACACACACACACACATGCACATCAAGTATTTAATCCTCTCCCGGTCCAAAGACATGTATTGGTAGGTTGATTGGCATCTCTGGAAAATTGTCCGTAGTGTGTGATTGTGTGAGTGAATGAGAGAGTATGTGCCCTGCAATGGGTTGGCACTCCGTCCAGGGTATATCCTGCCTTGATGCCCTATGATGCCTGAGGCTCCCCATGACCTGAGAATAGTTCGGATAAGCGGTAGAAAATGAATGAATGAATGAATGAATGAATGAATGAATGAATGAATGAATGAATGAATGAATGAATGAAAATAAAAATAAACAAACAGACAAATAAATTACCTATACAAATAAACATTACAACCACTACTTTTACAACTACTAGTAATACTACTACTACTACTATTAATTATTATTATTATTATTATTATTATTATTATTATTATTATTATTATTATTATTATTATTATTATTATTATTATTATTATTATGTGTGCATTGGTCATGGTGGCTTACTCGTAGCAAGTTTTCCTTGCACCTTTGGGACTGGAGGCTCGATTCCCACCTACACCCTCTGTGCATGCATGCATCTCCCAGGTCATAGGTGGTTTCCTTTGGGTTCTCTGGTTTTCTCCACCAGTTTAAAGACATGCATTTTAGGCTGACTGGCATCTCTAAATTGTCTGTAGAGTGTGAATGTACAGAAAATGGATGGATGGCTGGATACATGGATAATAATACAATAGAATATATTATTGTATTAAGGAAATTGTTTGTTTTTAGTCTGTAACTACTTTACAGGGTCATGGGCTTAGAGTCAATCCTGGCAAAAACCGAATGCATGATAGTGAAAGGGACACCAGTTTATTATGGAGGATCATTCACAAATTCATTTAAATCCTCATTCACACCTACAGCCAATGTAACATATGTGCAAGTTGTGGAACACCTCACTGATAGTGACCAAAGCTCAGGCCTTCCTACTGTACCTTCCTTCCTTCCTTCCTTCCTTCTTTCCTTTCTTTCTTTCTTTCTTTCTTTCTTTCTTTCTTTCTTTCTTTCTTTCTTTCTTTCTTTCTTTCTTTCTTTCTTTCTTTCTTTCTTTCTTTCTTTCTTTCTTTCTTTCTTTCTTTCTTTCATACTGGCAATCCAAAGTGTATTCAAACCTAAGGCCTAGTGTTCCTGATAGCATTCAAATACACCAGAGCCACGCCATTACAGAACCATTACAGAAGATGAGTGCATAATAAACAACCAAACAAATAAATGTATATCTTGGTGTTCAAAATATTATTGTTACAAAGCTTATTGTGTATAAATAATATTCATCCATAACACTGACTTGTTAAAGTGTATGCATTGCTATGTGTGGAAAATGTCTCCCAAGATTATTTACAATATTTATGAGGCTAGGAATTTATTCAGGTTTGGTAGTATATAATTTGTTTTTCCACTCTATTCTTGTAAGGCAATTTTGAAGAGGTTAAAACAATGCTATCATCTTTATCTGCATAGATGGAGCTGCCCTCATCTACCCACTCAATCAATTCTAAAAAGCTGGCTTCATCTCAGTCAAATCAAAAACCAAGGCCATACATCCATTCGCCAGTACTGCAGTGCACACACAAAAGCCTAATCTATCTTTCCGCAGATCTTCAATCGAGTTTGCTGCTTTTTCGTTGAAATTAATTACTTGAAGCACAAAAGTGTGCCTGTGGTCCCGGTGGGATTGTTAAGCAGGCCACATGGTGTTTCAGATGGCTGAATACATTCCTGATGGAGGGGTTGATTGAGAAAAATGAAAAGTGCAATATAATGATACCAGTTCTTTTCAGAAAGCCAGAATGTAGTACTGAGGGCCCACACAAATGACGGAGGCTGTTCTTTTCGAAAAAAAAAAGTGCTAATGTGGCAACCATGGCAGCTTCTAAAAGACCTGAGAAAGTTTCTGCATATTGCTTACATAAATCCAAATGTTTCCTGTTTATAATATCCTTAAATCTTTGTTTTGCACCATTTATAATATAGCTCATTTAAATAGCTATGGAATATATAGAATATTATGGATAATATAAATATCTAGATTTTTTGCCCGAGATATCATCAGTACAGAAATCTGTGACATTAATTTGTGACCCTCCCAAATGTATTCATAGTAATACCCACAGTGATTATTTCTACCAGGAATTAACTGCTCTTGGCTTAAATGCACAGTAATCTTTGCACTAGAATAAGGTTATATTTTAATGTGCAGGTTCCTGTTGATTTAAAACAGGGACATGCACTAGTCATCATTTTAAAGATAATTAGAATGTCCTAAATAAAAAAGAGGTATAAAGCACTTCCTACTTACATTTAATTGCTTCCCAAGGCTATATTTTCTATGGCATTTGGGAAAAAAAAAAAAAAAAAAAATCTTTCTTGGTATTTGAACATTTTCCTTTAAAATGCTAAAATGCCCCATGACCATACATATGGTCTTGGAATAAAAATTATTAATTTTGACAGTGCCTCCATCTTATGAACCCAGATTTATCAATTTAAAAGTGAACGTTTGCCAGGTTTAAGACATGTCTACAATTTGAAGCACAAGAGCAGACAGATTACTTTTATCTGTAAGGCTGGAATTAAATTCTTGTGTATATGTTCTTATAGGAAAATCACTAGTGCCAGTGTGGTGTGATGAAGCCCTATGAAGAGGGTTTACTGTTACCACTACATAGTTTTCATAGTTTTCATTAATTTTCCTATAATCCACATATATGAAGTCTTTTATTTATTTATTTTTTAATTTATTTAAGAACATCATACTTTAATACTAGTTCCTTTAACTGTTGTGTGACACATTTACATTATACCAGCTATAAATTATAATTCCCTCATCAGCCTTTCTTTCTTTCTTTCTTTCTTTCTTTCTTTCTTTCTTTCTTTCTTTCTTTCTTTCTTTCTTTCTTTCTTTCTTTCTTTCTTATTAAACCTATGCTTTTTGCACCATCCACCATAACAGTTTTCGTAAATGAGTTGTTACTACAGAAAGAATAATGTATAAGACTGGGTGCATTATTATACAGTAAACCTGCAATTTGAATTACTGTCAAAGCTGCAGTTATAGCAAATGAATCAAAACATTCTGAAAAATTAGATCATTGAATTCAGCAGCACAATGGTATAATTTTTTAACAAAGGAAATGTATTCCTCTGGAAATTATGTAAAAGTTAAACTGAGTATGATGTGTTCCTGGGAAATGAGAACGTAATATTTTTGTTTCTTAGTACTGTCACATTTTCCTATGCAGATGGTGAAGCATGCCAGAATAACTACCGTGTCCTTTGGATGCACTAAACCATATTGTTGCTTGGCTTGAGCTGATGCGAGAAGGAACACACTCTTGCCACTGGCACCAGTCGGCTCAGTGCCCACAAAGTGCCAGGCTACAGAATCCAGCTTGCTGTCAGTGTGAGTTATAGCTCTGTCACACCAGCCTCTGAAGCACCAGCACCATGAGATCCTCCAGGCTGAGCATCCCATGAGCTTCGTCTACTAACAGCTTCTGTCCTGTTTCACAATGATTTCAGTGAGCGACCTATATTACTTCTTTATATGATTGTGGGTAATTTTAGAAGCTTTTTTGGGTACTTTTTTGAGTACTGCCTGTAGGTAGCATTTTGCCTTTTGGCACTATCTCACAAATAACTATTCTTGGGAGCTAAACAATTTCTTACAATGACTTTTATGCTGTTTTTTTTGGTTGCCAGGTGATTGTATTATAGTCTGCCTTTTAGGTAGATGCTAAAAATGTTTCTGAGGCAGTAGAAGCTTAAATAACCTTCACGAATGCTATTATTTACAGACCTTCACCTCTTAAACTACCACAGAACCCGGAAACTGATAAGCAAATATGTATGCCGTGCACACCGAGCCAGAACCTGAAACACATCCCTCTTCGTTCCCCACCTTAATCAAATGCTATTGATTTCCTTAAGTGAAGCATTGATTTATATGACACCTTCTACTGAAATATTCAGACTGAGAGGGGGCGGATGGACTAGCAGGGGTAAAGAAATCTCACTGTTTTATTGCTGACAGCAAGGGAAACTGTGAATCAGGGCTTTTGACTGACAGCTAGTGTTATTCATATCCATGCAGGAGTGCATTAAGAGCCACTGGCAAGGACAACATTGCAAAACACTGACTCATAACATTAATTGACCAAGTTTATATTTGCGAAGTAAGAAAAACAATACTGTTGGTACACTAGGTCTCTTTATATATCAACAAAAGCAAAAATAAGATCTAAAAGTGTCTAGTCAACAATAATATCTAATATGGACAATTGAAAACTAAATACTTCACTTTTAAATATGAAAGTCTTTTAGGACTTTTCAGGATGGAAGAACAAACTTCAGCAGTTCTGGTAGAGTATTGGTTTTTCTTCATGTACAGTTTTACGTTTTGAAAAATGAAAGTTAGTGCTGTCCCTATATCGAATATTAATATTAAATACAAACAAATTTGTTTTTGCTAAAATGCCTAAAACAATACAAGGCTGCACATGTTAAAATGTAATTCATCAAAAAGAGGAAATTCACAAACGTTTGTATTTATTCGGATAACATTTGTCCTGTTGACTTTATGAAAAACAATTTTTAAATTATGCTTCATTCTAAATGTATAATAAATAAGTCATTTTAAAACCATTTTGATTTCGATTTCAGTCTGGAATTTTCATTTTGGTGAAAATCTGTATCTTTCAAGGTTTCTTCCTCAAGTTGTTTCGAAGTGATTTTTCTTCTAACTGTCAGCTTTTGCTTGCTCATCTTAAAATCATAACCAGATTCTGAAAATCTGCTTTGTGAATATAATCTATAAAAGAAGTAGGCATTTTCACCATTCAGGTTATTGATCTAAAAATACACAAATAGTTAAAATACCATTCAGTACAATAAAAAAACAAATAAAAAATCCAAATTCAAATGATTCATATGGCCTAGCCATGCTTGTTGGTAGACCGTGATATTACCAATTTTTTCCTTTCAGTTATTGGTATGGGTAATAAATGTTGGGGAATTCTTACAGCCTGATTCTTGAGACTGTATTACTATTCCTGGTCTGTCTCTTTTTGTTTACATACAGTATATGTGAATATATTCTATTTTTCATTCTGTGATTATACAGACAATGTGGTCCTGTGAAAGATTCCTAGGGTAACGACTCTATGGGTGCTGGACTCCTTGCTGTGTGTGTGGTTGTATTAATTATGTGAATGCATCATTATTGCAAATATTGGTTTCTTTGATGCTTTACTTAGCTTCGAGTCATTGCAAATGTGCCAAAGATAAACTCCTTTTGTCTTTTAAGCATGGTGAGTATTCGTGGCTTCATGATGTTGCATAGTCTGAATGCCAATAAGCCATGAATGTGCACTAGCTTATCACCTCCATGTGATTAATTTGCAGCTTGAGGTTATTTTATTTAACGATACTATATGTGCATAATTAAATCCAAACAATTCAAGTGGGGGTAGAGGGAAGTTTATAGGACATGGTTTATAATATTTGGTTCACAGACTGGCAGCTTTTAATAAAATATCTACTCAGAGGAGGAACTCAAGTTTACTGAAACTAAGGAACTAAGAACCCATGATTAAGACTTTCGAATAATAATGATTTTTTTTTCTCATTCACTGTGTCCACACCTTGTCTAAATGCAGAGTAGTCTTGAAATTTGTTTATAAGAGTCTACCTTGTATCCAAGAAGTCATTTTACTGTGAATATTTATGTTTCAAGGGCCAGTTTATACTCCATGCCACGCTGTCTGCTCATGTAGAAAGTAGTTCTTGCAATGTTGCATTTAACTTCTTCTTTTAATTATTTTTTAGAACATGTCTGAGATTATGAAAATTGGTACTACGGAGAATTTATTTCACAATTAGCCTGAATGCCTGATTCTGGGTGCATTTGAAGGAAGGTGTCAACATTGCATAGGTGATTGCCTAATAGACGTGACTGAATTAAACTTCCCTAACTTGTAGAAAATAGTTCATTGATTCGTTTTCAGTAACCATTTTGCAGGTATAAGCTCCAGATCTACTGTGATGGGAGTACTGTATGTCTATCCATCATAAGGCACCATGCAGGCAGACACACACATACACACTTTTAACACTCATTCAAACCTAAGGGTAATTTAGCATAGCCAATCCACCTACTGACATCTTTTTGGAGGTAGGATGAGAACCCCAGAAGAAACCTGTGCAGGCAAAGGGAAATATGAAAAGCCACACTGACATAGCTCCAGGGTCCCTGCATCAATGCTACCTTCTACATCACTGTGCCACCATACTGATCTATCCTTTATTTAATTATTATTATTTCGGTACAGCATTTCGGTCAAAGCTATGTGCATAATAGTTTGCAAAGAAATGGTTTTGTTTTCTTAAAACTTAAGTTCTATTTGATGACTTATTGGCTGGAAGCCTTCTGGTTCATCTGCACACCACACCTCACTGCAATATTGAAACCTGAAGTATGAAGTAATGTGACCGATCACAAGTTCATGCATTACATTACTCACTGCCCAGTCCCAGGTTTGGATCAATTTCTCACATGGTGCAATTTACTATTTTTAAGGTGGACCAGAGATTGTTCCTTGGACATCCCTGGGGTCAAAAACTACTTGCAAACATAAATGTGCAGGTGCAGGTGCAGGTGTTAAAACATTCCTATTCTAGTGACCTTTAATACTGCCCTCTAGTGTTCAGAAGTCCAATAAAATGCTCACATTTATATTATATAATGTATAATACAAGAAAAATACATATTATAGTATATCTAAATGATAGGAAGTTCTAATAGATCTTATGGTCATATTGTACATATCCATTAAAAAACTCAGACTGAACTGGATTTGAACATTCACTTTGTTCAAATGAACATCTGTAATATTGTAATTTCTCTTTCAAAACAACATGAGCCATCTTAGAGAATCAGACCACATTCTGCAGCTCCCATCTGGCTGTCAGACAGGAATAGAACAAGATAAGATGAAGAGAGAAGTCAGTCAGTTTGCCTCCCATGGCAGAGCCTTCACGTCATCTTTTAACGAAGGTGCCTAAGCTTTAGTGGATGGAGAGAGGGTGGACAGAGCCCATGAGACAGGTATTAGAGGCATCAAAGGGAAAGAGAGAGCAGTCAGACAGATTTCAGCTGCTGAAGAAAATATAGGATCTGCTCACAGTACATACATTTTGGTTATTGGTGTATGTTTCTATGCTCATTAGTAATCATATCTTGAAGAAATATCACAAAACATCACAAAAAGCAACTATATCCAAATTATTTACTGTATTACAATGGCCCATGGATCTAATGGCAGTTTAAAAAATGTACCACAATTCGAATAAAATGAATATAAATGATCTTTTAACGTTTAAAATTTAAAAATTTTTGTAACCCAGACCACAGCTATGGTATCCTGCCACTGGACCACCTGGGGGCCTTTTGTCACTATTTTAAATAATAATAATAATAATAATAATAATAATAATAATAATAATAATAATAATAATAATAATAATAATAATAATAATAATAATAATAATAATAATAATAATAATAATAATAATAAACACTATGGAATAATGCATATGGATAATGCACTGAACAAAAAGTATTTTAAGACAGAGGAATAACACACAATGTGCAGTAGTGTTATTGGAAATTAATTATGTATTTTTTTTTTCATTTACTTTCATATCATTCATCATACATTATCATACATATTAACCAACCAATTCTACTCAATTTAATATTGTGGAACCTCATGAAACAAATTATCATTATATCACTTAAAAGGTTACAGCCTTACAGATACAAAAGGCTGACTGTGCAGACTCCTTACATAAATCTCTCGGAAATCAAAAACATGTCCATACAGTAAACATAGTAGGCATAGATTTTGCAAAGTCTCCAGTAGTTTCAATAGGAGCTTAACACAGAAAACTTTTCTCAAGTTCATTCATTCATTTTCTACCGCTTATCCGAAACTCTTGGGTCACAGGGAGCCTGTGCCTATCTCAGGCGTCATCGGGCATCAAGGCAGGATACACCCTGGACGGAGTGCCAACCCTTATCGCAGGATGCCAAGCAACCTACCATGCATGTCTTTGAACCGGGGGAGGAAACCAGAGTACCCAGAGGAAACCCCCAAGGCACGGGGAGAACATGCAAACTCCACACACACAAGGCGGAGGCGGGAATCGAACCCCCAACCCTGGATGTGTGAGGCGAACGTGTTAGCCCCCCTTTCTCAAGTTGAGACAATCTAAGCAAGTAACCAATTTAATCAAGTAAAAACTGTTTTGAGTAAATTTGACCACTATTCGCATTTGTCTTAGAACGAAATATCAAAATATCTTTAAAAATATATGTTCTGTTTACATCTGATCATCGAAACCATATGTGAAACCATATGTGAACATCTTATTCCATAAATAATCCCCCTTTGTTGTTATAATTTTTTAGATCTATCTAGTTTTCTTTTAACTAGACTTTGGAGCATCTCTGTGAGGATTTGACATTTTTTTCATTCAGCCATAAGAGCATTAGTGAGTCCAGATATTGATGTCAGGTAAGGAGACCTGAGGTGCAATCAGCAATCCAGTTCATCCCAAAAGTGTTCAGTGGGGTTGAAGATTGGAGCTTATTTTGTTCACAGGTTCATTGTCATGCTGAAACAGCAAAAGTTTGTTGAATTGGAATGATGGTCAGTTGTGCACAAACATCTGCTGTATAGTGTACTGTATATGCCGTAATTAATAATATCTTATTTGCTTCATGCTTTCCAAAGCCAGGTTTTTGCAATACTTGTACATAAGCTGCCTGAGGCTCATCATCCCTGAGAGTGGAATTGGTTGCACTTATTGGCTTCAAGGCACGTCAAAGTGCTTTTAAGTGATGCAACAAGTAATCAGGGTATCTGTTTGGACATCTAGATAGAATCAGGCAGTTACTTTCTTCTCCCAGAGGCTTGTGCTGTTTGATGATGCCTTGGGGCTAGAAGGTGAAGACAGATTGTGGTGTGTGGATGGTCTTCACCGTCATCACAAATAACTGGCATTGTAGCATGGCAGAGAAGAGACATACTGTACACTATAATGGAATGAACCTGGTTTGCTTTACTTGTACATTATCTACTGTATAAATAAATCCCCATTACTCACATTTAATGTTTTTTTTTTACTTTGTAGTAAATACACCATTTTAAATATGTTACATTATTCAGGATTAGAAATCACATAAAATTCCACACTTTTTATATTATAGTTCTCTCCTTTAGCTGAAATAGCTCGACACTTTTCTTGCTGAAAGGAAACAGTCTTCCTTCCAGCCCTCTGGGCTGATGTGTCTTAACCCCTCTCAGTGAATGTCTGCCGGGGATCAAAATGGCATTTCAGGAGATTTTGCCATTTATAGAGTTCCCCTTTGATCACTAACTGCTGCATTTGTGACATTTCAACTCACTTTTTCTTCACTTATTGCATTTTTGCAGGTAACATAGCCTTTTGGACATGAACACTTTATCAAGTACAATTGCAATTGGGCTTTACAGTCTGGGGTTGCCATCTAAGAAGGCCAACAGTGTCTGGAGGCTATGGTTTGTGTGCAGAACAAATAGAAATGCTAACATATCCAGGGGCATTTCCCCTCCTTCTTTATTTCCTTTGCCTGCGTTAGGAGTCACAATTCAAAATGTGTGAAAATCTTCTATTATCTCATGTTAATAACTTTTTTGTATAGACTTGATTATTATTGCCAGTAGTAGACTTGTTGGCAGTGCTCAGTTTTATTTAGAGAATAGACCTTAAAACTTAAATACAGACTGAGAAAGAAAACTGCTTATTAATAGAGTGTAATTTTTTAAATAGATGCTGTCTGTATTTCAATACAAGCTCCTTTATGTGTGTGGGGGTGTAGTAGGTGTGAAAGTATATACAACGAGAATTAAACAGCAAGAAATGATATTTATAATCCGTAGCTGCTGCTTTCACAATCAAGACGATTAAACACGTTAGTGGATGTTAAATAAACTCTGCTAGTTTGTTATTGCAGGTATATTTATATACATGTTTTACTTCCTGTAAATGATTTTTTAAATTTTTTTCTAATAAACAAGACTTTTAAGTACTGACGGGAAAGATTTCACCAGCACATTTGCTCTTTTATTTGCCCTTACCCTCTTCAAATATAATTCAATTTTTTTTTTAAATGTCAGCCTGGTTCTTTATTACATCTCTTTATTGGTACATCTATTTATTAGATTAGATTATCAGTCTATGCATGTTAAGAGTGTGTCTGACATTTAACTTTATTCATCTTTTCTTTTTTCTATATTTTCAACCAAGGTGCGAAAGCTCTCATGTCATTTTACTTTGAACATCATAGCTGGCACGAGTAAAGCCAGAGGTGATGATTTGGATCTGGCCTGAGTGCTGAACTCTGGCATTAGGGTTCAGACTTGTACAATCATTCATGCCCATGTGGTTAAGAGGTTTTTCAGAGAAGGACTACTCTCTGAGATGGACAAAAATCTAATAAAATGTTGGATTTGACCTCACCAATCTGGTTAAGCATACATTAAAGCTTTTGAGGGTGAAATACTAGACAGGGTTTTGAATTTTCATGTCTTAACCATTGACATTTTCAGAGAGAGAAAGCACATGGAATAAAATTAGGATCTGCGTCTAATATGGACTGGATGGCCTAATAACCATTTGTGGGTTCGGGGCCAGCATCAGTTATCAGTAGTGGAAAACAAAAACCAAACAAAACAATAAAAATTGATAATGTGATTTGCTTATTACATTTCTACAGATTGAAATCTATAGGCAATTATCCAGGCTTGAAGAATAACTAATACCTTCAATATGAATACTAATATGCACGACTAGATTGACTATTATGACAATAGATATGACCATTTCTCCGATCTAACTTGGCAATAATTCCAGTTTGTGATGAGGTATTCCCTTAAATTTTAAACTTTGTTCTCTCAGCGAATGAAACACAAGCAGGCCATTTGAATGCAAACCTCATTATGTCCTGGAACATACAGATAGAGAGAGGTCCAATTTGCATTTAGATTGTTTCTGGAGAAGTAAATTAATCAACACTTTTACACACACACATGCACACACTCTCTCTCTCACACACACAGGTAAATTTCCTTTTTTTTTATTACATTCCCGCAAATTTTGACATTTACAAAAAACAGTGTTGAGTGCTGAACTCGTAATGCCTGGGTCATACTATACCTGACCTTTACATATACAGATTCCAGTTCTGCATGGCTTTTACACTCTCTGTCTAAAAATAAAACACTGATAGGAAAGAGATTTTAACATACCTTTATGTCTATATATTGTGACATCAAAAGGTAGAATGGACCTGTGTCAGTACTATCAGCATCTTCACTCAGATTGCTTAGGTGTGTGCAATGAAGTATATTTTCCTTTTGGGGGATCTTCTTCTTTGACTTAATACTTTTATTTATATATGAATCTTAACATAACTAACAAATTTGCTGAAATTTTGAATTACTTCTTCAGCGTATATCCTTTGTGGTTAGTGCATTTGCCTAGCATCTCTGGGGTTTGGCCAACATTTCAGCAATGAGATTTGGGCTTCTCTCATTTCATTGCACATAAATTGTGATAAAATTGTTAAATAATAAATACATTTTCATCTGTCGTTTCTGTTTAAAATGTGCCTGAAATCAAAACTGATGTTTTAGAGCTTTGTGTCCCTTGGTGTAATGGACTCTGATAGACTATATTTAAAAGTACAAATTGATATTTTCATTGTAATTGACTAGTTCATCACTTCTGGGTAAACATTGCAAAAAAAGTGAAGAGTCATATCTAGGCATAACTTTATGATTGCAAAATTGAACTTTATGTCCTCCCCCTGGAGGGTGTGTCTTGCTTTACAGTAGCAGCTTGTTATCTTGCTAGAAGCAGACATGGCTTGTCGTGAGATTTTTGCTTCCTGCAGACTTTACCATTTTCCAATCATTGCTTGCTTGAGTAAAAATTTGGTTGAAGTTTATTAATTTATAAGAGAGAAGAATTTGTAAAAAGGTCACGGTTCGGGCACTTCAATGCTGGAATGTGTCACTTCCTCTGACAGAATGAGAATTTGCTTCCATATTTATACACCACCCGGGGTTCACTTTAAGTTAGAATGAGCAAAAGGCTCCCAGTAATCTTTCTCCATATTTAACTCGTTGCTAAGCTACTGACCATTTTGTTTAGATTGGGACGAGGTGTGGCATATCTCAAAAGCTATAGGCTATTCTGTTCTGTATGTCAGTCAAGCAGTTTGTCATTTTGACTTCCTTTTTCAGAAGGGAAAACATCAACATTGGGGCACGGTGGCTTAGTGGTTAGCATGTTTGCCTCACACATCCAGGGTTGGGGGTTCGATTCCTGCCTCCGCCTTGTGTGTGTGGAGTTTGCATGGCCTTGGGGGTTTCCTCCGGGTACTCTGGTTTCCTCCCCCGGTCCAAAGACATGCATGGTAGGTTGATTGGCATCTCTGGAAAATTATCCGTAGTGTGTGATTGTGTGAGTGAATGAGAGTGTGTGTGTGCTCTGTGATGGGTTGGCACTCCGTCCAGGGTGTATCCTGCCTTGATGCCCGATGACACCTGAGATAGGCACAGGCTCCCTGTGACCCGAGAAGTTCAGATAAGCGGTAGAAAATGAATGAATGAATGAATGAATGAATGAATGAATGAATGAATGAATGAATGAAAACATCAACATATGAAATCAAATCACAGCAGCAAAGCAAGTTAATGGGTAAGTTAACTATGATACAATGGCATGTACAGTAGTATGGTGCAATATATAGTTAATGTACTGTATAATGGCTTCCCAAACTGTGAGTATGAAATGATCATTTATCCATGTCTATCATCCAGGCACACTAAGTCATTTTATTAGCAAAATCCATTATTAGCTGATTTGTGTAGTGCAGCAAGTTTTTGTTCTTAGATTCTTGCTTTATAGTTACAGCATTGAATTGTGCACAACATTTACTTTTTCTCCTTTATATCAATAAGGATTTTTTTTCTGCAACAATAGATTTAAAAAAATAAATAAAAAAAAGCCAGGACACAAAATCTGCTTGCTCATTTGTCCAACCCTGCTATCTACATATCCTCTTGTTGAAGTGTGCATCAGGTTATTACATCTTAAATCTACACATATATACTCAATAAGTTCTGTGTAATCATTCCACTGTAGCGTTAGAAGAAAAAAAGCAGTGCCTTATTTTTATTTATTTATTTTTGGTCAGTTTTTTCAGGTCATTTAAATAACCTGTGTGAATTTCAGAGCTTCAAAATAATGATGTGTTTAAGCATCAGAATCATCATCATCATCATCATCATCATCATCATCATCATCATCATCATCTTCTTCTTCTTCTTCTTTTTTTTTCTTTTCTTCTTCTTAGCAAAGTGGTAAGATTTCTTCTTTGGTAAAGTCAACTTTTAATATTAGTCTAATATATTGAAAATACTTTAAGGCCAATTGTCATAAACTATTAGAATAAAATATTAGAATGATACTAATTATAATATCATGTTAATTGTCATTACTGCAATTTTTCTATTCAACAGTAAGGGTTTGTTTTTGTTTGCTACTGTACTAGCCTATACAAGCATACAATTAACTACCTTTTGTTTTACTATATTATTTTATATTATCTAATATTTATATATCTAATATTTTGTACTTACTGGAAAAGTGTGAAGTGTATATAATGTTGAGAGATACTGAATAAAGAATAACTGACAGGAGTTTAATTTTTCTGTGCCAGCTTTGTTTTTTCTTTAACATTTTCAAGTAAATTACATACAAATTAGTGTGACAATGAAATACAAAATTAAAGTCGTGTGTATGCAATATACTTGAGAATACATCCATTATGCTATTTTTTTTTTTTTTTTTAATGAATCAGTTGTTAAACTAACCAAGCACTCAAGCTGACCTTTACAGGGACAATTCATACAATTAATTAATTCCTAAAACTATTAGATTTCATTGTATTTATAAATTTTCTGAATTAATATTGCCCTTGAATAGCAATCCATTCTCAAAAATAAAACAAAAACACTGTGCATCTCTGGAGCAACAATTACTGAAGCTTTTGAGCCCTGAAATAATTACCAACAAACTTTATTTTGTATATTTGCATATTAATCTTTAATCTTTAACCTGCTATTTTAACTTCCAATATTTATTTTGCAATGGAATTCTGTGTTAACCTTTTTTTTTAAACAACATAATGATCTATTCTCACTTTGTTTAACAGTTTTCTAGATAACCCACAATTCATTTGACTAACTGCTGATAGTTACTCCAGTGAGAATTAGCACTTGCTTCATCTCTGCCTAAAAAGACAGATGCAGCAGCACTTAATCCTTTAGTCTTTCCAGCTCTCACACCTTCTTATTTGTGTACTCTGTTTAAACAGAATCCAAAGCTTCAAATTTCATAATAATACCACCATGAATGTCGTCATTCTTGTCATCTAGTTAATTTAAAGAGAGTTTCTGCTTTCTGGAGAATTCTGGAATCCAAATGCATGGGTATATACACCATAATCAATAAAAATACAAATATTTCAATATACTATATTTAACATGCTTTACAAATGGGGCTTAGCTTTACCAATACATGATTGAAGATGAACGCATGTCTCAATGACCAATAAGATAGTATGTAGAGTGTGTTTAATAGCCAACATTCAAGGACTGTATTAGACTATTATGACATATTTATTCATATATTTCATTCAATTTCATTCAATTAAAATTTATTTATATAGCACTTTTAACAATGGACATTGTTATTTACAGAATTATATTTAATTGTCCTTGTATTTATCCCTAATGAGCATGCCTGAGGTGACTGTGGCAATATAAATCTCCCGTAGATGGAAGAGGAAGAATCCTTGAGAGGAACCAGACTCAAAGGGGAACCTCATCCTCATTTAGGTGACACTGGAGGGTGTGATTATAAATATACAGTCTGACAATTGTGTATTGATGAGGAGGTTGTTGTCCTCAAAGACCACATGGAGATGGCATCTGTTCTTAGAGTGTCCGAATACTACTGTACAGAAAGCAGAGTCAAACTGGAGCTGGTACATCTCTAGATGCCTCAGGATCCTCACAGAGTTGGCCTCATCTCAATGAGGGTCCAAAATCGTCGTGAAGTTTACCACTGGGATGTGGTAGCTCGGTGGTTAAGGTGTTGGGCTACTGATCAGAAGGTCATGGGTTCAAACCCCAGGGCCACCAAACTGCCACTGCTGGGCCCCTGAGCAAGGCCCTCAACCCTCAGTTGTAAGTCAATCTGGATAAGGGTGTCTGCTAAATGCCGTAAATGTAGGTCATTATGTGTCATTACTACACTGTCGCAGACATGATATTTACCCATGCTGTCAGAGCTATTCTCCTTGCTAAAACATTCACTTTTTTGCAGATATAGCGACATCCTTTGGGATCGAATCACATGCCTGCGGACGTTAATGATTAATCGATTCCTACTGAGCGTTGACCCCTCTCTCTTGGTCGGTCTGTCTGAAAGGTGCCCTTGGTTTATGCCTACAGGTGTTTGGCAAGGCTGAGGTAGAAATAAGTGGTGACAAGGCATCCAGCATACGGTGATCCATTTGGATGGCAGATGGGATAAAGGTGTAATACCTGGCATGAGTGTTTATGTGAGGTAGGTTGACATTAAGAGGCCAGTTGCTTGGCAATCTTGCAGCTGAGAGAAACACAAAAACTATCAGGGTAAAAAGTTATGCACTCATTTATGATACTTACACACAAACACAAGTTTCAAGTATCTACAAGAACATATTTGTCTAATAATGAATAGAAATCCAATGCAGGATGATGTAATGAAAGACATTTTGATTCTGACAGTACTTTTGGTTAGTGCTTTGTGTTTTAATGATTTTTTTAACCCCAATTTTATCATCTCTACACTGTCTACCTGTTAAGTTTAGAAATCATTACAAACTATGCTCTAAATGGTTTAGCTCTCATTTATCTAACCAGTCTTCAAACACACTACAATCCTTCATGCTCTTAGAGATATATCAGAATCTCTGAGATATATCAAAATCGACTAAAGAGCCTTTTCCTATTTAGGGCCTATTTCATATAAATCGTTATGTTTATGTTCTGCAAAGCTGTTTTGAAACAATGTCAATTTGAATTTGAACTTTAAGACTTGATGTTAACATAGTATGCACTTGTTAACAAGCTGATTGTTGGGTTTAGAAATACTGTTCTATATATTACTATTAAAAAACAAACAAACAAACAAAAAAAACCACTAATAGTATATACAAATGCTATACAAATTAATAATGCTTAATTATTATACAATAATACTATTGGTATCCATGTATACAATCTTATCTGTCTATTATTTATATAACTTTTTCTTACATCTCTTTTGTCACATTGTTAAAAATTGCATTTAATATAATGTCAATAAATGTACATATAGTTTATATAATGATGGTGGCTGTTATGCTGCAGGAGTCATTTTGCTTGCATTATTTATGTCCAATTGTCCCCTTTGATGGAACCGCCACTGCAGATCAATACAAAGCTCTTCTCTAGGATCATTTTTACCCAGTGTTGAAACATTTTTATCATATTGGCTCTGTAAATGTACACAGGGCATCAGGGCTCACCGAAAGATTCCAACCCAATTGAACATCATAAAGGCAAGAATATAAAAAAATGTATATATTTTGAAAGAAGAGAGTTTTCTGTAGGATACATTGCTCAGTACAAAAATCTTAGCTAGTCTACACCCAAAGATTTTGAAATATGATTGTTCTTTACATTTCTTTTTGCGTGGGCAGTGATAAAAATTCTGTGTATTGCAATTGGTGTCATGATAACAATAAAAGTTGTTGGATTTTTTTTTAACCCTGCACAGATTAAAATAATCTTTCCCCTTAGTACCATTTATTACTTTTAACTGATGTTAAATCTGGTTAAACATTTATGCTATATGGAATGAATAAACTCCACATGAATTAAGCAAAAATTCATGGCAAAGCTTCAACGGCAAAGCCTCAGTAGGAATACTGTCATGGCTTTCAAATAAAAAGTATTGATTTTGCTGCATGTGGGTTGTAGGCGTGGTTTAGCTGGAGTCTGCAAAGGGAGCAGGAGTGTATGGATGATTACCATGGAACACCTGTAACTTATTGCTTTGTGGCTTATATGAACAAGTGCTCTCTCTCTCTCTCTCTCTCTCTCTCTCTCTCTCTCTCTCTCTCTCTCTCTCTCAGTTAGTGTGCAACCCACGGAAAAGAGCCACAGAATCGCTGTTGGAACCAAGCTTTTGTTTTTTATTGTTGTGTTCACCATTTGAAGTTCAAAATAAAGCAGACTTTTGCTACTCCCTGGGTCTGCTGTCCATCACGGATTAATTGAACATTTTTTTTTTTGCTCTCTGCATAATTCCAAGTGTGGTATTTGCTATGCTTATATAGCTTAATAACTGTGATAGCTTCAGGACTGCAAATGTCATGGACAGTTTTGCAATCAAGTCTCCATGAGTAACAACTTCATCAAAATAGACATCATATTAAACAGCAGAATGAAAGTCCTGGTTAAATAATTGCAAGTTTTGATCTCCAAAATAGCAGGTCTTATGGGGTTTTCCATGATATGCAATGGTTTGTATCTACAAAAAAGTGGTCCAAAAAAGGACAACCAGTGAACTGGAAAGCACCCAAGGCTCAATGGTGCGTATAGGGAGTGATGTCTAGCCTGTCTAGTCTGATCCCACTGAGAGCTACTGTAGCACAAATTACTGAAAAAATTCATGCTGGCTATGATACACAGTGCATCACAGCTAGCTGATACTGTATGTAGCTTTGCATTGAAGCTGTTGCCTTTGTTCCACAGATCACAATCAATTGAGCATCTGCAGGATGTTGTTGTGTACCAGAGCATCAAGGATCTGCTGCTAACTATTTGGTGCCAGATAACATAGCACATAATAAAAGGCCTTGTGTGATATTTCAGAGCTGTTTTGGCAAGACAAGTGGGATTTACACTACTGTATGTATGGCAGGTAGTTTTAATGTTATGGCTGATCGGTGTACTTCTGTGTCTGTGTGTCTTTGTTTGCATGGGGTGGTTGTCAAGGTAAGAACACACACAAGGCTAACACTTTCAAGCCCAATAAGACTGCTGATTTGTCAGCCTCATGAGAAAACTTGTGTGCATGCTAATTTAAGGGACTTTTTGTTCTTCAAACTGTTATTTCAAACTTTAAATGTGATCAATACAAGTCACTTCAGACAAATCCAATTATTTTATTGTCATTGCTCATTATATTTTTTTGTATAGCATTGTATATTTTTTTAGTGTTTGCTTTACATACTGTCATTTATTGAATTGTCAGAGAGCGGGTTAGGGTTAGGGTTGGGGTTAGAAGGTCTTCATGGAAAAAATATTCAGATCCCAAATGCAGGGATAGCTAAAACACGACTTATTAAATTAAACATAAACAAAAACAAAAACAAAAACAAAAAAAAAAACGGGGAAAAGAAAAGGAAACCGAAACTGAAGACCAATCAAACAGAGTCTGCGATACAGCACAAAGACGTTACAAAGACGAGGATTAAAAAAGAGGAGACAATTAGACACATAAGGAACAGGTGTGATGAGGTGGGAAGGAAATAGATACGTGAACACAAAACTTAAACAAATACACGTGGAACACCTGCTGGAACGCCCACTAAAGTTCAGACAGGTAAAAAGTCTGGGTCTGATCCTGTCAGGCATGTTTATAGTGTCAGTTTCGGTTTTATGTGCTGGGGTTAATATGTTATGTGGTACATCATAATGCTTACAGTGTTTTCATTTTAATTGATGATTTGGGAGAGATTTGAAATAATTTTTTTTAGGTTTTTGATTTCATAAGGAATATTTTCTAAAAAAAACAAAACAAAACAAAACAAAAACATGACCATTACAATCATAAGTAAATATACTATTACTATATAAATATATAGTAATAGTTTATTATTCATTGTAAATTAATATATTTTTTTAAATTCTTTAATTTATTTATTTAATAAGTTTTCTTAATAATGCTTTATTTCAGTTCAATTCAAATTATGTAATTTATGTATAGCACTTTTAACAATTAACATTGTCTCAAAACAGCTTTACATTAGTATATAAACAGAATAAATAAATTAATATATTTAAAGTTTTAAATTAAATACTATTTATGTCTATCATCTATCACTAATGAGCAAGTCAGAGGCATTGGTGGCAAGCAAAACTCCCTGAAATGATATGAGGAAGAAACTTTGAGAGAAACCAGACACTGGACAGTAAATAATGTAAATGTGAATAATGTCCTTTCTACAACAGTTTGTAGTTGAGTAAACTAATGGTTATGCGCAAATTCCGAGTTCATCATTTGACCCACAAGGGTGAAATTAACACAGCAACGTTTATTCATACACACTATTATCTATTAACCCTTAAATGTTTAATAAGATCATTTTCTGGAGTTTATTTAGTTGACCCCTATGAGTCAATGAATACACTAACTAACAAAAATGTCCTAACATGTATTAAATGTGGTCATTATTGATTCATGAATTCATAAGATTCAGAATGAAGTTTAGGTTATCTCTTCATTAATTTGGGATTCATACATGTAAACTTTCAACAATTTCTTATTTAAGTAAGTATTAATTCAGGTATTATTGCATGATTATTCAATACAAAATCATTTTGCTCAGTCAGTTAAAAGGAATTCATGACCTTTACTGTTGGAGTCTATCAAGGTTAATATTGAATAAGAAAACATATGGGGGCTCAGTAGTGACTTCTGTCTTCACTGTCTTCACTTCTTTTACAGTAGTTTTGCATCCTTCTGTAGAGGTATTATTTTCAAAATGAATGAATTCCAGGAGAGAATGATTGAAATCTGTGTGCAGAAACGCAAAAAAAATAAAAATAAAAAAAATAAAAAAGGCTTTCCTATGATTTGGCTCAAACTCTAAATGAATAAATTCTCTAATGGTGCAGTTATTTTCTTGCTATTCAGGGACAAGACTACAGTAATTATCTTGCTATTCAGTAGCAAGGCTGTAGTTTAGCATCGAACACTTGAGGTCTACATGTACTGTATCTAAGTGACTTCCAAGGTAACAGCTATTGTGCATTCCCCTGGAGTGGTGTCTCCTCCAGGGTGCATCCCCACCATGTGCCCAGTATTCCCAGATAACTCTCCAGTTCCACTCTTTCCCTGGTTAAAAAAAAGTTACTGATGAATGAATGAATTAATTAAAGCATACATGCATGAATGAATGAGCAAACAAGCAATAAATAAATAAATATACTGTTGGTTTTTATAGAACACAACAGTTATAAGGAACATTTTATTTAGAATCAAATGCATATAAATGTTTCTCTTTTTAACATGAATGGATCCACGGTGGAGTCATCTTATTCAGCTATTATAAAATACCTGACTTTTTATATCTCTATAATGTAAAGTGTGTGAATTCCCTTACTTAGTCAGCATTTCCTTGTTTGTAATGCAATGAATGTAGAGTCAAGAGAAGTTTGTGGACTATATTCACACCTCTGCATAAAAGTCGCACACAACAAATAGATGAAAACCTTTTCAAGATAGTATGTTTGTTCTGAAGCTTTTCTGTGGTAATATACTAGATATATAATAGAACTCAATTTAGGACTCGATATATATTGTACTAGAACTTAATAAAACACAATGCACTCTTTTTTTATTGGCTTCATATATATATATATATATATATATATATATATATATATATATATATATATATATATATATATATATATATCTAGTTAGGTTAGTTGGTTCTCTTTGTGTACCATAAACAATTATTCATGTCTCCTTGCCAAGTAAGGGAATGGAAAATTCTGGTGTATATCATTGTGAAAGGAATACATTAGCAAATTTTACATTAATTTTGGTGAGAGGGTCAGATAATAGCCTTATTCATTTGGTCTATTCTGAGAGGTCATCCTCAGTCCACTTCACTAATTTGTTAAAAGAGGCTCAAACATTCAGTGAAGGGAATTACTGCATTTTTTTTACCACAAGGCCACAAAATAAATATTAGACAGGATAGAAAATGTACATAAAATGCACAGACATTCACAGGATACAGAAATAAACAGCGGTAGCATTAATGTTCTAATTTATTGCCTGTTACAGACATATTTAAATGAATCTATGCATGAATAATGGAGGCAGGATGAACAGTTCCTCTTTTCCATCATTTCTCAATTCCTCTCTGACAAAATATTCTAACTTTACATAAGCTTACACCGCATGCAAATCCTCAGAATATGCTAATGTAAATGAACACTAATGAATTTCCATTGTTGCAAGGACACTTTTGATAGAAATGGAGTCCAGTTTCTGTAACAGAGTGAACGCTATTGACCAGCTGCTGCAGTCTCACAATGAGTACGTACTCAACAACCAGCTTCCACTCCAACACGAGCCCAAGTCCCTGAACAAAAAAGGTAGGAACAAACATGGGGGCCATGATTTCTGTAACTCATGCTCTAGTCCAAATCTGTTCTTTTTCACACAGAGCATACTATACTGTATAATCTTTCTAATATTATCCAATACAAAGACAGTATACAGGCAAAGGGCTATTATTTCAGAGGTTACACTTAATCCAGAAGCAGTGTTGGGCAATAACACAGTTACTTTTGACAGTAACTAATACTCTAACGCGTTGCTTTTTAAATAAATGAACTCCGTTACCGTTACCATATGGTGCGTTGTCCATTACTTTTTTAAATTAATTCATTTTGGCTGAATTGTAGCCTACAGCCTGACCTGAAAACTAAAAAGTTACTTTAACAGTAACGCGTTTTTGGTGTAAGTAATCAACAAAGTAATTGAGTTACTTTTTGAATGAAGTAACTAGCAACTGTAACTAGTTACTATTCCTTAGTAACTAGCACAACACTGTCCAGAAGCTAGTTCAAATTCTCTCAGACCTCTCAGAAAGCTGCTGTCAGTTGAACATAAACAATTGATAAATAAAACGTACCTACTCTTCATTGTTTAAAAAAAACCTCAAAAGAATAATGATGGTCATATTTCAAAGGTTGTTCTCTCCAGCTTGGGGACGGAATGCTTCAGGGAAGTTTAATCCTCTCTGGACCTTTTCTTCCATGGAGAATTATGCTTTGTGGACTGCCTCAACAGAAATAAGTCTGAAGAAGGTACATATGCTATAGCAGATTCAGGTCCCGCAGTGACACTGATAATTCCCATGCCAGATAATTCAGGTGATCCAAGTGTTTCTCTCTATGGTGGGGATTTGCATTTTTAGCTTTTCTATAAGAACAATAAATCCCTTTCTTTTCAAGCCTTTCTTTATACTTTCTTTTACTCTGCACAGACCATGACCCTATTTCTAATACATAGCCCTAGATTTAATCTTAATATAAAACTAATCCTATTCCTACACTGCAGAAAGTGATATTTTAGGAAGTGAAATGTCTTGAATGAGATAATATTAGATCAATTAGATAATTGATTTAATTATTATTATTTTTTAAATTAAATCATAATATAACAAATTGTGACCTTAGTATTATACAGTAAGGTTTCATCTGGTATTTTGGTTGAAATGATATAAATCCCAATCCACATGCATGCATATGTTCATGTATGTCATTTACTTCCAAACCCACATAACAAACTGGCTTCTAAAAGATTCTATCTGCTAGTCGGTCTATGATGAACGGACAACCAACATGGCCTTGGCCATCAAATAATAAAGAAATTCTTAGCTATAAAAGTTCCAGATGATGTGGTGTTACTGAGGTTAATAAAAAGTAAGCATATAAAAACTGGATTGGTCTTTTGTATTCACTCATTTCGTACTCATGTTATTGCACACTGCAAAATGAATGCTGTACATCAGATAAGATTAACTTTAACAATTATAGCCATTATTTGGCTGCATACAGTGTGCTTAATAATATGATCATTGTTGTGAGAAGAGCCATTAAATGAAGAGTATGGGTGTTGTTACCTGTTATTAAATAAAGTACAGCTCCAAAAAAAATCTCAATTTCTAAAGTGTTCCTACTAGGCCTAAATCTATATATATATATATATATATTCTATTTTTTAGACATATTGTACATCTATACAACTAGCTCATATACACATATTATTATGCACATATTACCTGCCATAGCTTTATTTATTTGTTGGACATATACAGTATATGTATCTGTACTTTGCACATTTTTCTACTATCTATCTATCTATCTATCTATCTATCTATCTATCTATCTATCTATCTATCTATCTATCTATCTATCTATCTATCTATCTATCTATCTATCTATCTATCTGTAAATCTATAATGAGTCTGTCTGTCCTTGGTTTTGTCTCCCCGGCTTGGTCGGCTTCTCTCTCTCCTGTCCCTATTTGCAGGCTCAGAGCACCTTCCAGCTCCACCATGGGTTGCAATCCCGACCAGTTCGCGGACGGCATCTGCAGCTCCGCCCTGGCCGCCTACTCCGCTGTGGTCTCTGTCTCCACCTGTGGCACCACCCTGGCCTCCAACTCCGTTATGGTCTCTGGCTCGACCTGTGGCACCACTCTGGCCTCCAGCTCTGCTCTGGTCTTTGTCTCCACCCGTGGCACCACCCTGGTCGCTAACTCTGCTGTGGTCTCTTATTTTGCCGAAAACTTCGCCCTGGTCTCTGGTCCCGCCTTCGGCCCCGCCCTGGCCACCTGCTCTGCCGGCTCCGCCCTGGCCACCTGCTCAGCCGGCTTCACCACAACACGAAATCAACCCTCCCTCCCACCATTGTTACGCCTTCGCTCCACCCTCCTGGACAGAAAGGAGGGTCGAGAAAACCTCCCCAGGGGGGTGTTCTGTAATGAGTCTGTCTGTGTTTTGCCCTGTTTCTATCACGGAGCGGCGAGGGCAAATGAGGATCCAATTGCAGTTCAAACTTTTAATAATCAAAAAACAAGAAACAGGCAAACAGACAGGCAGGAAAAACTAGGATTGAGTTCAATGAGTGTCCATGACAACAAACAAGTGGGCGGGGCAAACAATTAACAGCAGGGCAAACCAGCAGACAGAAACAGGGCAAAACACAGACAGATTCATTACACTAACTATCTATCTATCTATCTATCTATCTATCTATCTATCTATCTATCTATCTATCTATCTATCTATCTATCTATCTATCTATCTATCTATCTATCTTCAAAACAGTACTTCAGCTTAAAAATATACACTGAATCATACCAGTAATATCAATGTACCATAAAGAAACCCACACCAACATGCAAAACTCCACAGGCAGTAATCTGAGCTCAGGACTGAACTCCGGATCCTGGAGCTGTTAGACAGCATACCTACTCACTAAGGCTCCACAAAGATAATAAATCTGTATTCTGTCAGACTTGTAGTGCAGTAGAAATTGTTGTGCAGTAATTGTAACCTACACTTTGTTACAAAGTCCTTGAAAATACTATGGTCAAAAAAAAAATATGATTATTGTACAAATATAATAAGCCCATTAGTTTCAAGCTTGAATATATCTAATTCACTTAGCATATTGTTTTTCAAGCAAGAAAATAAGACGATTTTAAGCTTCGAATTAGCAACAACGCCTAACATACGTATTAATATTCGAATATTTGTCTTTATTCCCAATGACTACAATAGCTCAAGTTCATCATCTGTGCTCTATAACCCTAGATTCTAGTTGGACTATAATCTTTTATGAAAAAAATTCAAAACAGACAAACATCAATGTTTTATCAAAATATTGTTTAGAAGCAAACACGGAAGATGAATCAAAGTCATTTCTACAAAGCAAAGCTGACATTTTGCCTGAACATCTACAGGGAAAAGATTTCACATCAGCTTAGCAGGTACACATGCCTTCTCAAGTACATGTAGCTTCAAACTGAGAAACAAATCTTTCCCTCTAGGTATTAGTAAACATCAGTCTTTGAGTTCACACCATGGATTCTGCAGAAAGAAGCAAACTTTTTAATTTCAGATTAAAAACCTGCCATATTTGAATTTGAAAAATCTAAATAAATTAAACAATAAATACACTGTTCAAAAAATAAAGGGGAAAAAAAAACACATGTAAAAAACACTTAAAAAACACAATGTAACTTTAAGTCAATCACACTTCTGTGAAATCAAACTGCCCACTTAGGAAGCAACACTGATTGACAATCAATTTCACATGCTGTTGTGCAAATGGGATAGACAACAGGTGGAAATTATAGGCAATGAGCAAGACACCCAATAAAGGAGTTTTTCTGCAGGTGGTGACCACAGACCACTTCTCAGTTCCTATGCTTTCTGGCTGGTTTTGGTCACTTTTGAATGCTGGCAGTGCTTTCACTCTAGTGGTAGCATGAGACGAAGTCTACAACCCACACAAGTGGCAATGTGAGCTGTGGCAAGAAGGTTTGCTGTGTCTGTCAGCGTAGTGTCCAGAGCATGTAGGCGCTACCAGGAGACAGGCCAGTATATTAGGAGACATGGAGGAGGCCATAGGAGGCAACATCCTAGCAGCAGGACCGCTACCTCCGCCTTTGTGCAAGGAGGAACAGGAGGAACACTGCTCTTCACAGATGTAAGCAGGTTCACACTGAGCACATGTGACAGAGTCTGGAGATGACATGGAGAACGTTCTGCTGCCTGCAACATCCTTTAGCATGACCGGTTTTGCAGTTGGTCAGCAATGGTGTGGGGTGGCATTTCTTTGGAGGGCCACACACCCCTCCATGTGCTTGCCGGAGGTAGCCTGACTGCCATTAGGTAGCGAGATGAGATCCTCAGACCCCTTGTGAGACCATATGCCGGTGCGGTTGGCCCTGGGTTCCTCATAATGCAAGACAATGCTAGACCTCTTGTGGCTGGAGTGTGTCAGCAGTTCCTGCAAGACGAAGGCACTGATGCTAGGGACTAGCCCGCCCGTTCCCCAGACCTGATTCCAATTGAGCACATCTGGGACATCATGTCTCACTCCATCCACCAACGCCACGTTGCACCACAGACTGTCCAGGAGTTGGCAGATGCTTTAGTCCAGGTCTGGGAGGAGATCCCACAGGAGACCATCCGCCACCTCATCAGGAGCATGCCCAGGCGTGGTAGGGAGGTCATACAGGCATGTGAAGGCCACACACACTACTGAGCCTCATTTTGACATGTTTTAAAGACATTACATCAAAGTTGGATCAGCCTGTAGTGTGTTTTCCACTTCAATTTTGAGTGTGACTCCAAATCCAGACCTCCATGGGTTAATACATTTGATTTTCATTGATCATTTTTGCATGATTTTGAGCAGTGCATATTTGTAAAACAAAGATGTAAAATGGAGGTTAAAATACTATTACAGGTGCAAAAGCAAAATGGAAGTTATATCTAAAAAGCACCAACTGATAGCAGTTTTGGTGAATGAATGGATTGTTTTTGCAATTCTTTGTGTTTACCTAAATTAATAGTATTTACAGAGGATAGAACAAGTGCAGCTAAGTATAGTGTTTATTAACCAAATAAACCAAACATAAAACAGCAGTCAAAGGAGCAATGACCAGGATATCAAAGGCAAAATCAAAAATCTGAATAAAGTAAAGATCAAAATTTGGAGAACAATGAACATAAACAAAGGCTTGGTAATGACAGAACACTAGGTAACTAAGCAATTACTTTGCAGTGAAGCTGAAACAAAAAAGATACACGGTGAGTGTGTATAATTGAAAATAAGTGAGTGCAATCAGAAGTGCGGTGACTATGAAAGTGCAGTTGTGTTGTGCAAAGTCCACATGGAGATACAGAAGTTTGTACAGAAAACCCTATTACAAGAGCATTAAACTTCAATTAACTAAACAAAAACAGGTTGCTTTGTGATTTCCTGCTAGCTTTTTATTCATTTTTGAATCTTGAATAGGTCAGATAGTCTGCTTTAAATCGAGTTCTGTTCAGAAATATACAATGACTGTCCACTTTAAAACATTTGTATATCTGCTTGCAGTTATACATTACCAGCAGCAGCAGAATGCATAAAATCATGCAGATGCCGGTCAAAAGCTTCAGTTAATTTTCGCATCAAATATAAGAATGAGGAAAAAGTGTGATCTCTGTTTCTTTAACCATGGCATGATTGTTGGTGTGTTAAGCTGGTTTGAGTATTTCAGGAACTGCTGATATCTTGGCATTCTTTTCCACACAACAGACTCCAAAACAATAAAACCAAAACACCCAGTGTGTGGGGAGTTAGGACACAGTCCTAGTGTTACAGTAGGACACAGTCTAGGGTTTGGATGCACCAATATGATGTCCCAGAGTTAGCAGCAATGAAACATTGTGGTATATACACAGTGAACCGGGGAAGACTTCAGGGTGGACTAAGGAAAAAATAAACAGAAACACTCTGGATTAGGGACTAACCAACCCATACAAACAAAACAAAAATGAACAAAAAGACAATTGCCTTCTCTAGCCTTCTTTCCCGAGAAACAGAGACGAAACACATACAAATATACTGTATATATACTGTAGAAATATATTGTAGCCTGGCGAGGCAGGACAATTAAAGTAGTAAGAAGGTGTAGGAGTAAAGTGTGCAGGAAATGCAGCTCAGGACGGCCAGGTGGCTGAGGGAGTGTGGAGCAGCAGCTTTGGTCAGCCCAGGGGCGGCGGCAAGCTGGTGTGCTGAAGAGATTTGTCCTTTCACTCTATCGAGCCTGTGGGACACAGAAGGAAGGCGCAAAGAACTACCATTAGCATCCCAACGTGAATCCCTGCTTACCTCTCCAGAGCTGAGCCAGCCTTCTCTGGCTCGCCTTCTCCCGGAGGGTAAGGAGATTAAAGCCACTCCTGATTGGCTCCTCCGGGATTGGCATGCTTTTGGCCACAGCGCCTTGTACTGTAGCTGCTTTCAGCGCCGCTGTCCACAGTGCTGAATTACCACCTTTTCTTTAGAGCTGCGGCGAGAAAGATGATCTTGAGCGCTTCCATGTTCGTTTTGTGCACAATATGTATATACAGATAGAACTCGCAGTCGAGGCACAAAACGAACTACAGTCAAACGCAACACACCATGCAAGCTCCTGGTATCCGTTACTGAAGTCATCTTGTGGTAGAAGTGCTAGAACTTCAGGAAAGCCCGGGCTGGAGTATGGAGTGAACCTGGAGAATTAAGCACACACACAGAACAGGTTTAAAAACCTTGTTGATGAGAAAGATCGGTGGAGAATGACTAGACTGGTCTGAGCTGACAGGAAGTCTATAATAACTCAAATGATCACTCCTTACAGAAAAGCATCACAGTATGCATAAAACATTACACTTTGAGAGAGAGTGTCATAGGCAATGGCTTACTGTATAGTGCATTTTGATTATTAAAACTGCAACAGATGTGGGTTTCATCAAACAGATGCACTTAAGATGAAAGTAAAAATTAGGTCAGTAATGGTCGAATTTGTATACAATTAACTTATTGTAATCAACAGTTAAACAATAATAAAATATTATTAAAACTAATAAATACATGATATGTCAGAATTTCATATTTCACAATGCTCTCTGCAATGTGTTTGTTAGGTTTCCAGTGAACACACACATACACACACACACACACACACACACACACACACACACACACACACACACACACACACACACACACACACACCTACAACAGCTTAATTCCAAACAAACCAAGTGGGAAGGATTAGACTAAATCCAAAACTGAATGCAATGTTAATCTATTATCTCATCTCTAAATCCTCTCTAGATCCCTTATTTAAACTCAGGTGAGAGATGCCCTCAACTGTATGCCAAAGTGGTAAATTAAGACAAAAATATACAGTTTGGATTTAGATTAGATTGTCTCTATATTACACTACACCATGATCTAATTTGTATATTGCAAGCTGCTTATTCTATTCCTCTATTGCTTAGGCATAAAAAGTCCTTTTGAAGGGATTACGAAAGACCTAACATTCTCTATGTAATATTTGGTACACTCTATTTTTATTCCTTCTTCCTCTATTTTTATACACTCTATTTAACCTGCATGTTCTGTGTTGAAGTATATAAATACAGTGAGCTGAGGACGTGTTTAAATTTAAAAGATGGCCAAACATGATTAATGAGCTTACTTCAATTATAAAAGGTCTAAATATAAATTATCCCGTTATCAATTAATTAATATATATACAATAGATTAAGAAGGGCTTGCATGAAAAAAAGTCTTTATGGGTATTTAGACATTCGTTATGCATCTAATTTAAGGATGTCCCCAATCACCCCTTTCCTGATCACCCCATCATATAGAATACAGAATACATCATCATACAGAATAGTATAAATAAATAATAGAAATTGTGCAAGATTCTGCATTATGACCTTTCTGAGGTGACAACAACAGATGCCACAGGATCATGGTGGCGTTTCACTTCATGCATATTTGCTGCCACACACAGCTGGCCTGCACAGAGTGAGATTTGAGAAAGCATAGCCAGCCATTAAAATAAAAATCCCAAATGTGAGCCAAAAAAATCATTATGCATTTATCCTTTAAAATATAATTGTGCCACAGTGCTGCTGAATTCTCGATTTAGGAGAGCTGCTTCATTTTTAATAACAGAGGCTATGATGGTAGTTCTGGCTGTAAGGCAAATAAAAGTCAAATAACAACAGATAAATCACAGGTACTAGTGTGATGGAGAAGGTAAAGCTAATAATCTATCTATCTATCTATCTATCTATCTATCTATCTATCTATCTATCTATCTATCTATCTATCTATCTATCTATCTATCTATCTATCTATCTATCGATCGATCGATCGATCGATCGATCTGACAGCCTTCACTGAAATGATTTTAATCTATTATGTAATATGCTACTTATTTTACTAGCATTCACACAATAATAACAGTATTTTATTAATACTGTTCTGTACATAAATGTTCTGTATTCATATAACAAAACTATTTCTCTGTACAAGTGTGACGATGGTAAAGGTATTTTATTTTATTTTATCTTATCCTATTCTCTCTTGCACACTAACGTCCTAGTAAATACACCCTGGATAGGGTGGCAGCTTATCACAGGGCACTGCTGTATGCACTCACAAACAGATTCACAAATGGGTTCAAAGCATCTTCACGGATATAACTACTGCCATGCACTTTGACAGGTGGGAGGAAATACACACAGACACAGGGAAAATGTTCAAAAGTCCACACAGAGAGTAACTAAAGCTCAAGATAAAACTCTACATTTTATACAAGTATATGAAAGTGGTTGAAAATAATGTGTCTCATTCGTTAAAACATTTGAATGTGTAATAAGTGGAAAATCTCTGCAGTATAAGACATCAGGACATGCTGGGATTGGAAAGACATGCTGGGTGGTGAGAGTATCAGGCCTTTTGGCACTATTGGTGGTTTCCTACAACTGCATACCCTGTCATGTTTTATTCCATACCAGTTATATATAGTTAGACAAGAAAGTAGGTAGGCAGGTAGATATGCAGTTAGAAAGGTAAGTGGGTTCTATATACAGTAAAGTATATTTTTATTTATTTTATATTATGTAACTGATTACTGCATAATGGAGAACCACAGCAGATTTTTAAAAAAATAATGTTTATATCTATCTATCTATCTATCTATCTATCTATCTATCTATCTATCTATCTATCTATCTATCTATCTATCTATCTATCTATATATATATATATATATATATATATATATATATATATTAATCTAAACTAGATTTGTAAAGTTTGTCACGACAAACTTTTATGTTGACTTTGACGGTGCACGCAAAGGCCGGTGCTTTTTGGAGGCGAGTGGACATAAGGGTCAGTGTCACTTTTGGAGGCAAGTGGACAGAAAGATTGTGAAAGCTACTGGACCGCTAAGGTGCCAATACTTTTGGAGGCGAGCAGACATGAGCATGTGACGTGATCCGAATACCCGTGAGGAAGTTCCCCTCATTGTGCTGAGTGTTTTGATATGTCACATGCCCATGTTGTGCTAATTTTTTATTTTCACGTGACGTCACGTGACGTGACCAGAATACACGTGAGGCACTTCCCCTTAATTATTTCGTGTAGTTTATTATCAACAACAACACATTGCTAACTAACATTGTGTTAGTTAGCAATGCTACGTGGATATTTACCTTTGTCTTATCAACCTTTCTAGCCATTTTGCAAGTAGTTACATGGGTAATGACACATATTTGCTAAAATAATTGAATATTTGCTGGTTCTATTTCAGTTCCACTTCAATATGAAGTTTCTCTGAGCTCAATTTTGTACTAACTATCGACCGATTTGAATTTTTTAGAAAAGAAGCCTTTAATTTTCACATGTACACTAAAGCACAGTAAAAAATCGTTTTGATCACAGTGCAGGTTCAGTCATGATACAGTGCCCCTGGAGCAGAGAGGGTCTAACAGTGGCAGCGCTGGGGCTTGAAACCCCAATCCTCCAATCAACAACAAACGGCCTTATCCGCTTGAGCCACCACTGCATCTTCTTTGCTGGAAGGCCAAAAACTTTCTTTTTAAATCATTTTTATAATCCACAGGTTTGAAGTGCTGGCTGCACTCTCATAAATAGACAATATACATCAAGTCTCTTGATTCTGGGTCACAGTGTTTTTGTACTTGCTGTTGTTTTTTTTTCCTTTCTTAGCCCTGGGGATTATCTATATTGTCTCAACTGTGTCCTTTGCACGCACGTATCATGCATATTTGCATGCACAGTATGAAAGTTGACTGCTTCCATTTTATATATAGACTGCAGAGTGCCTGGGTTGTCTTTGTGTGCATAATAAAACTCTAAGATTATACCCTGTCTCTCAGACTGAAGATTCTCCAGTCATCTTACTTTTAGTGAAACTGCAGTATTATTGAAAATACAGTAAGACTGAAAACAATAGTGTACCCAAAGCAATATTTTAGAAGACAAATTATAGGCTGAATTTGAAATCACAATATTTAAAACCATGTTTTTCATAAATATGTGTATTTCCTGAATTGTGCTAAAACATGAATAAATTGTCCTTCAATCTATTTTTTTCACTGAAGACATATTGTCCAATATATATATATATATATATATATATATATATATATATATATATATATATATATATATATATATATTTTTTTTTTAATGAGCACACTAATTAATTAATGTGTTCATACAATGTCAATGGCACATCAGAAATATTTTGAATACTTGGATTGTTACATTTTATTATGATTTAATTTTTATTGTCACCTTCATTCATTTACCTTTTTTTTTTTTATCCAATTCACAGTTGTGAATGAACAGCTTATCCTGAAACACTGAAACACTGGATGCAAGGAGGAATACAGAGATGATGGTACCCCATTCCACTGCAACACACACACACACACACACACACACACACACACACACACACACACACACACACACACACACACACACACACACACACACACACACACACACACACACACACACAGCATCAAGTCAATCAATCCACCAGTAAGATTTTGTGTATGTGGACCCACACAGAGAGGAAATGTGAAAATACACACATTACCTTAACTTGAGCTCAGAAGAGAAATTAAATCAGGAAAATAAAACCTCTTTGTGGAGGTTATTAACTGGTCGATATCAGATCCTAATGGGACTCTAAATAAGTGCTTTATTAAAGGCAGGTGCAATTGGAGGGTAAACCTTTTAAGTCTGTAGATAAAATACTCATAGACAGCCCTAGTATTTACAATAAAATATAAATACAGTATGTGCTGTGTCATTTCCTTATTTACTTCCTCGTTTACATATTTATTTACATATTCATTTGTTTCATATATACTTTGTTTTTAAATATTATATGATATTACAATATTAGATAAGAAATTATTGTTATAAATAATTGCTCTCATATTTTTACCTTGCATATTGAAGGTTGAAAAGATGAGATGAGGGCATAGGATTTGTTGGTGATGCTTTTTCAAAGTTACAGTGTACCCACTATATTATACCAACTACATTGCCTCCTTATCTAATAACCTAGAATTTTTATTCTGTTAATTCTTATTTCATTTATTATTCGTTATTTCCTTTATCATTAATTATGTCTACCTTCTGCTCTATGTTTATGTTATGTAAAGCTGCTTTGAGACAATGTCTATTGTAAAAAGCGCTATACAAATAAACTTGAATTGAATTGTATTGAATTATCTCCTTACACTTACTATTTCACATCATTTTGGTTGTTCTTCAACATGGTTGCTCTGATATTTATCCTCCAAAGATGTCCATTCTCTGTTGTACCCCCTGCTCACGCTCCAGAGGCCTGTGTATGTCAGAAACAATCAGGCAGACTACAGCGTGAAGGCATGGTGGCTTTGCGTGGCCGACAGCGCTGACCTTCTACACCGACACCATCAGTGAGTGAATACCTCCACAGCAGCCGTGCCAAGGAGCTGTCTCTCCACTGCTTTCTGACAGCTTGTGCAGCCATGTTGAGCTCTTCCACACACTGTGCTTTTCTGCACGACGTGATCGGATTCCTCCACAGGAAAATGGCTAAAGTGAAAAAGACACACAATTGAAACAGAAGACACGTTTAAATGGAGCACTGTAGGGAACAGAGTTTCCAGAGCTTCATGTGTATCTGGTTGTCTTTCATTCAGATGGTCAGCTGAGCGTGGCCGAGTCTAGACATGGTTTGCTGAATTGGAACAAATAAAGTTCATTTAGTTTTTCTATAAATAGATATACCGTATTTGGTCTTTTTTGGCACTGTTGTTTGGCATTGTATTGTTTAATATTAGAGCATTCTATATTATTACTATTTATAGCATTTCATATTATCTACAGATGCATATATTTGATACTATATAAAGAGGACAGTAAGAAGAAACACACACACACACACACACACACACACACACACACACACACACACACACACACACACACACACAATTAATGGTATACACAAAGAATTAAAGGTCCAGTTTCTGAAGGAATTCTGAAGGATTTTTTGTTAGATTTGAACATAGGTTCAATTTACATAATTGTTTAGATTATGTTCAAAGTAAGTGACCAGGTATGATAATATTTTGCGCATTTTGTTTCATACTAAATGCTTAAAATGAATTATATAAATACTACGAATAAGAACTTCCACACTTATTAGTTTAGAGTACAATGCTGTGCTGAAATTTTAATAAACCTTATTGGAAATGTGTTGTTTCTCTTTGTCGTGTGCGTGCGTGCGTGCGTGCGTGCGTGCGTGCGTGCGTGCGTGCGTGCGTGCGTGTGTGTGTGTTTTAGTTCACTTAGCTGTTTTCCTGTATTCTGGTTCAAGTCATACTAAACCATCTCTAAGTTCAGGGTAGAAAAGTATAATAAGCCTGTAGACAATAGGAATTTTGGATACTACTACTACTACTACTACTAATAATAATAATAATAATATATTTACATCATGTGTGACTATATACTCAAGTTGTTCTGAATTATATTATACACATGGTACTGTGGACATAGCTTGAAGATTTTAACGAAAACTGACTATAAATATATATAAATAATAACACACACACACACACACACACACACACACACACACACACACACACACACACACACACACACACACACACAGGCACCAAGCACTAAGCCCTCTACAGACCTGCTTCTTATTTGCAGAAATCCTTTCATTTGATCCTTATACTTCTGCAGTCAGCCATATTTTAAATTACCTGCTTTTCCACAGTACTTTGCTACATTTAAGAGATTTGCTCACGGTAGTGTATGAGAATATGGAAATGGCAGAAGACACCCTCATAAGAAAGGTCAGTGATCAGTGTGATCTATCATCCTGTCCTGGATTCATATGCAGTGCACAGAACTGGAGGGGCTTCATTAAAGGAGAGAAATGGGTTACAGAGGGATTTCAGGCCCAGTGGCACACCACATGCTCTTTTTACTGACCCAGTCTCACAGCACAAAAATCTTTATGTACAAAACATGCGCTTATCCATTGCAAAACTATTTTGAATACTTGAACTGGATATGTTGAAAACACATTATACTTGCCTGTCAATGGATTCTCGACAGCTTGAAATGTTCATGTCTCAATAACATTATATTATATATGTTATTTATTATATATGACATCAGTAAAGTAAACAGAACATAATCTAATTCTGCCGGGTCGTGTCACCTGTACTAGATTTCTTCTTAACTGCTCTGTCATTGTGAACTATGTGAATTAAATAGTAATTGGTCTTGTATAAGTGTCTGGTAAAAAAGACTTTAGGCAGTAACCTATTTAATGTAATTACAGCACTATACTACACATACAACACATCACAATTCTTTCTGATCTGCATGAGCGAGAGATCGATTGATTATTTACTGCAAGTAATGCACTTGATCTAATACTATACTGTTTCCATAGTAACAGCTGACACAGGTCCTTGTACGGTAGGGATGCCATGCAAACATATGCATACAGTATGTAACTGTCGTTAACCTTTCTGTTAATGTTTCTATAATGAGACATTTATTTAGCATTTCTGGAATGAGTCTCTAGTGTCTCTGCCTCGTAACAGTCAGAGGTAAAGCTATGATGCTACATTCACACATACAGCAATTTGATTACTATAAGGCTTCTGTAGGTGTGTGTACTCCTACTACTGGTTGCCATAGCAATAGCATTTATCAGTGGGTGGTGCAAATAACTATCCAAATCAAATCAGTTTTCTTGCTACTAAAATGAAACATTCTGAAGGGAGATTTGGCATGTGTATATAAAATTCAGCAGTGTATTCATTCTTTATGTGATACAAGATAAAGGAGAAGCAGTTTGTGCTCTCTTCCAAAGATCACATGATCACAATCTTCTGTCTTCACTCACATTGCTAGTTGCTGCACCAAGCTGCTCCATATTTGCATAAAGTTCAGCTTTATTTAAAGTTCAGCTTCTTAACTTTGTCTTTGTAGCCCATATCTAGTCGCTAACAGTCTTTCAATGAAAATTAATCATCTATGGTCACTTTGATGCTGTGAGTCATTGTATTTGTGAGCTTAACATAACATTATCATTATGGAGGGCTTTGAAGTTCTCCACTGGTGAGTGTGTTCCTACAACTGCATGTCCTGTTGTGTTGTATTCCTTACATAGCCAAGTATTATAGCTAAAACTCATCAACTAGTGACATTATGTAGGACTTTGATCGCCAATCCCATCACTTGCAGAAATCAAAACCATGCATAATTCTTCATAGATTCTGTCTTGTACAAATTATTGAAATAAATATAAGTGTAATTATACAGTTAGAGCCAGAAGTAAAACAATTAGTTTGATATTACTGGCAGGCTGATTCTGCAAGTAACTGGAACAACTGGAACACGAATGAGACTTCATCTAGGACTCTTTCCCCATTAACCTCTATGGCTTAAGACTCTAGTATGCAAAATTATTTAGTGCTTTTGCACCTCATTTGTCTTAGCAGAAGCACATTCAGCTAGTGTTCTTTTCCATCCAGGCCAAACAAAAAAATGGCAAACTAATTTTTCATCCAAATGAGTTCAGGTTTGATTTTTGTAATGGGGGAAAAACACTGACACAATAAAAACTAATAAGGGTTAATTACACTCCAGATTAAGAGAAAGAATGAAGCCATTCGATAACATGTGCCTCCCAAAACATGCCACCACTGAAGATACATTAGTGGTGTAATCAGCCTACACTGCTTCAGCTATTAAAAATGAATTAAGCCAAACAAAATTACGTCGCATTGTCATGCAAATGTGGCAGAACTTATTGTTCCCAGACGAAACACATGTTTAATCTAATTGAAGTAAACTATGGCTTGTTGGTATGTTATATTTGTGTGCATCTAGACCAAATGACTCAGAAGGAAAGGCCAGGGAGAGTATGTTTCCTTTTATGGCTATTATCATTCCTGTCAGCATGTATGGCTGAACCGAAAGACCCACAGCGTTCTTCAGAAGAGTTTAGATGTGCTCTCAGGGGCTTCTTCATTCACTGATCAATAAACTCAAAACCTTGGCATGCTGGTAAACATATGCAATTACAAATGGTACAGACTTTAAGTATTTCTGAGGTTGTTCAATATATGAAGTCATTTTTCTTGAGAGCCAACACACACCTGACATATTCCAATCTTCAGACAACGCATTTAGAAGACATCATCACAGAAAAATAGATCTGTAAAGTAATGAAGCATATTGTAGTAACGCAGATGGATACTGCTAATAGCAATGTCTGTAATATGAATAACACATGGCAAGTCAAGTATGCTATTAGATTATTGAGTTAGTTATGAGAAAATAATTTTTTGTATTCTAAGGAATGTAAAATGCATGCACAAATTTCTGCTGTTATTCAAGTTTGACATGTTTTAGAAATGTTTTCTCTCACTCAATCTCTGTTATTCATTTCCTAACAAAATATTTTGTCTTAACATAATAATAATAATAATAATAATAATAATAATAATAATAATAATAATAATAATAATAATAATAATAATAATAATAATAATTCTGCCTAATATTTCACATTCATATACAGTATATCTTTAGTGGACTTGTTTATTCAGCTTGCACATTTTTTAATGCCATAACATTTACATTTACAGCATTTGGCTTATAACCTTAACCTATAACCATAACCTTATAACCTTCTACTTATTGTTCCTTTTCAACAGTGTCTGTACATTTTTTCCAATGCGATAGCCTTAGAACCAATTACTTGTACTTTTCAACAATGTCTACACATCTCTGCACTCCTATAGCCTTTATATTATTCACTGTTTACATATATACCTATATATATATAATACATGCTGTACACACACACACACACACACACACACACACACACACACACACACACACACACACACACACACATAATATGAATATATATATATATATATATATATATATATATATATATATATAATTATAAAAACATAATTTTACCAGATTACCTGAATAAATGTATTGAACTACTGAAAAAAAAAAATCATTTAGAATTCCCTTCATTCTTGTACTGACGAATTATGGACGGTTGTATGTATGGGTGGATAGAGACAAATCTACGGGGCATAGCAGAGACTAAAGTATAGACAATCAGAGCAATCACAGTCATACTGTATTTGGAATCAATATTTGGTACCCTAGGCATGGGCTTGTAACATGGACATAAGATAACAGAGAATTAATTCTACAAAGAAACTGTGGAGTCCACTAAAATTGTGATTTCGGACTGACTCCAGACTATAGCCTGCTTTGCTCCAATATTCACACCCAATACTCAACTTGAATAGACAGATTTAATTACATTGTTGTGCTTTGATTCTATTTGTTTATTGAAAAAGAATTAGTCAGCACTTTTATTCAGCAGAGATGTATAGAGTGACTCGTAATGACTTAAGGCAGAGAGTGCAACTATCATTTCTTATAGATTTTCCATTGCAGTGCACTCCATTGCACCCATTCAAGTCATTCCTTTTCCTCTCCTCAAGGCATTATAGTTGCTCAAGATCTTTAAGCCCCTGAAATGAGATTGCATTTTAGCAAGGTCTTACTGGCATGGCAGAATATCACAAGATATCAATTACACATTGAGTCCAGTCTGGGGGGTAGTCCTCCTATTATTTTTACCTTTGCTAACAGCCAGGTGTCAAGATTTTAGAATGACAAAACATGCACTGTGCCTGGTGTGAAACCACTAAAGTGTATTTAAAGTATCACTATGCCATTATCTTACCATCCTAGATGCATAATTGGGAGTTACATTGCCATGTATGTGGGTGGCAAAGTGTATAGTGGATTTTGCAATGTGCTTTTGTTTGAGCTAAAAGAATAGACATTTCCTGGCTCAGGATTAATCTGACTGATCGTTATTATTTGTAAATGTCATTGATGATTTAACTTTGCATATAAAAATACAGTTTGCTGTCTCACAAGGCTTTGTTATAGGGCTACTGCTTTCATTAGGCATATACAAGCTCTGGATACAATTATTCATAAATATATTATTAGCTTCTACTGCAATGTTGAAAACACACAGCTGTATGTTTCAGCCAAACTAGTTAATAGACAGTAGCATCTAAAAAGGTTTAGAAATGTAAATGCAAAGTTCATAAAAAACGGACGTTTTATAAACTACCTCCTACTTAATTCCATCTAGACAGATGTACTTCTACCAAGGCCAAAGGGAGCTAGAAGGAAGCTTTCTGATTATACAATCATTCTTGCTACACTTTCAGATATGTGCAGCAGTCCCCTGGAGTAATTATTGATGCCAGACCCTCATTCGAAAATGACATAGATAATATTACTAAGATTGTCTTTTTTCATATCAGAAATGTTTCTAAACGAAAAAATATAAGTTTGTTACATGATGAACAACAACTTTTTCAATTAATACATCTAGGACGGATTACTGTATCCATTGTAACTGGAATATTGCTGTATGGATAATCCAGTTGGTGGATAAAAAAGCTTCTGTCAGAGTCTCTTTACTGGAGCCGAAAGGTTGAACGCATTATATATTTGGCCACACCACATAATCTCATTAAAATTTTGAATTAATTATAAAATACTCCTAGTGATCTATAAAGAAGTCAACCTATAGTAAATGAGCAAACTATTATTAGGTCTATTATGATCTGTCACATCTGCTTCAATCAAAAAGTGCAGGTAATTTATCAGTACTAAAAATAATGAAGACTACACAGGGGATCTAGCTTTTCTTTGTTACAAAGCCCCCAGCTATGGAACATCCTTCCAATTAGTGTTCAGGACTCAGATACCGTCTCAATCTTTAAAATTAAAATTGAAAACCTGTATATTAAGTCTGGGACTTTGAATATATTTCTGCACTTAGGTAAAAGGTACAGATCTGGAGTTTATGGGCATAGAAAATATGCTTTACTGAAACATCCATAGCTGCTCTCACCTTTGGGACCTGCACATTTTCTACTATATGATATTTCTTTTGCACTGACTTACCTTCTGCTGTAAACATCTGTTGTGGATGGTCCATCATTGATACTCTAGAAATGTTTTGAATTCCTAACAATAATTTATGCCCAAGAATCACCATTGTTTCAGTGGATAATCTGGATATTGTAGATGTGTAATGTACATCTAAGAACTGATGTAGTCACCCAAAGACTGTCCTGTGCTTTTCCCAGGACCCCAGGATGCATTTGACCATAATGAATGACCACTCTTTCAACACACTTCCTATTGTTTGTTTGATTTCCTATTGTAATACTACATCCTACAGGGTTCTCTTTTAAGCTTCAAAATCAGAATCAGAATACTCTATTAATCTCCTGGGGGAAATTGAGTTTGTTACCATAGCTCCAAGTCACTAAAATAAGAATAAAAAAGAGACTTATTTACACTAAGATAATGCATACAAAAATGTTATTAAAACTAGAATTTAAATAACTATACATGTGAAGGTACAGTATATTGTTGCACGGATTTCCTGTGGGGCACCTTGGCTGGAGTCTGCGACTGAACGTACTCCTGTATCTGTTCAGTACATCATGGAGAAGGTTGAAGACAGTCAGAGAGTCCAGCCCCATTCCCACAACATCACTGGCCTTACAGATAAGTTTCTTCAGTCTCTTGGCATCAGCTACCTTCAGTCCACTGCCCCAGCATGCAACAGCAAAAAAGCACTATACAGATACTATAACAGACTCATAGAACTATATATAACTATATATACTATAACAGACTCATAGAACATCTTCAGCATTGTCCTGCAGATGTTGAAGGACCTCAGCCTCCTCAGAAAGTAGAGGCAGCTCTGGGCCTTCTTGTAGACAGCTTCAAAGTTCTCAGTCCAGTCTATTTTATTATTAATGTGAACTCCCAGGTATTTGTAATCCTCAACCATGTATACTGAGATCCCATGGATGGAAACGGGGTCATTAGGTCATTAGCCCCCTCAGGTTGACCATTAGTTCCTGTTGTTTTTTTTGTTTTTATTTTGTCACATTGAGCTAGATGGTTCTGCTCACACCATGACAGTTTTTCACTCTAAAGGTTTAATCCTCATTTTATTTTCAAGATTTATTTCATTGCTACTGTCATGCAATGGCTGGCTTATTTAAGGATCTGAATTTAGTGGATTTATGTGGATTTCTGTCAAGCTCCTTTGTCACAATGTCTATTGTTCAAAGCAAATAAAATTTAATTGAATTGCTGCCCCAAGATGTTTTACTCTTCCCTTGTTAAAAAGTAGTAAATGGGAGAAAGAAATAAACAACAACAATAAGAGTTACAAAAATCCCAGCAGTATGGACTGAACAGAACAGTGCATGACTCTGTCTTTTTAAGTCATAGCTGGATAACTTCTACAAATATCATATTACGAGGCAGCCTTGGTCCTAACATCCATCACCCTGGCTCTTACACAGCTGTTATGTTAGAATGTATGGTTTGGAAATAAATTGCTACTAGAGAAAATATTACCACACTTCAGATTATAGGCTGCATATTCAATTTAGAATATAAATGGCCTATTTATCGAGTGTTATCATAGCAGTTATACATACCCCTGAACCCACTTGATTAATTGCAACCCAAATGTATTTGTAATGATTACCGTCCATTTCACAGATGCTAGGAAAGTCTTGCTATTTGTTTCCCTTGTGTGCATGCACATAGAATTTTGTAGGTACTTTACATGCTGGGTGCAATTCTGTGCATCTTCACTATCCTCACTATTCATTGTTAGCATTGTCCATGAGGTCAAGTTATGGGAATGCATTAGATATGTCACTAAATGAATTCCATTATCATGGAACATGTCATTATCATATATGATACACTGTTTGCCATTAAAATGGTTTTTATCATTTTAAACTTTTCCAATAAGGAACCTGACCTAAAATAATCCATGACATCCTTCTTTATGTCATGTCTGAAAAGTGGTCTATTAAGTAATGTTACTTATTTTACTAGCATACACATGATAATAACAATATTATTATTACTATTATTCCTGTTATTCTATACATATTCTGTGTGTTTCTCTGTGCTTGTATCATGATAAAATTATTCTGTAATGCAATTCATTTTAAAAATGAATTTGAGACAATGTTCATTTTTATACAAATAAATTGAATTGGAAATATAGAAAGGTATTCTATTGCATTCTATTCTAATCTCTCTTACTCATTTACTTTCAGTAACATGTATATACAGTACAGTACATGCATTATATACTGTATATACACACGCAGCTTTGTCAGCACTGATCCATTAAGGCATGGACTCCACAAGGCCTCTGAACGTGTGCTGTGGCACCAAGATATTAGCAGCAGATCCTTCAAGTCCTTTCTATAGCAAATACAAACTGGTCTAATCCAGGAAGACAAACTGGAAGAAATGCTAATGGCTTCCATAAATTATGACACGTTTGAATAAAAAATAAATCAGGGCAATGGTGTTGGATTCCATAAAAAGCACAAAAGGAAATGTTTCTGCTCTTAACTTTAACCTTAATCTTCATAATATTTCATATAAGTTGAATCTTCATGATGAATATAGACTATTACAGTTTTATGAGTTTTTCTTGTACCAAGTTTGTTTCTATTTCATATTTAGACTGCTAGGGCTTAAGCAATAAATTGTTTAATAATCTCAATGAAAGAGTACAAAACAACAGAAATTTGAAATTACATTAGCCAATATATTCAATTTAGTGAAAAATAATCAGGGGAGAACCATCTTTTTGTGGCTATTAATACTCTATAACTTCAGATTGCGAAAGCATGTACTCAGCACATTAAATCACATCCCCGAGCCCCTGAATGAGAATTCCACAATTAAACATTCTGTTTCATACGGATGAAAATCTTGGACATGTTACATCAAGTGCAGGCAGGGAATTGAATAGGCAGAGGCAAATGCTTTTAAAATAAATCAAATAGGAACACTAGCTGGAATATCTGTATGGATGCTTTTAGAAAGAACTCGGATATTTGAGACACATAATTGTAATTTGAGTGTTTCCACTTAAAGCTCAGGCACCCATTAGAATGCATGGCATGTACCATACGGTTCTCTGCATTGATCCTTTGACATTATCCAGATTGCAGTAAGTATGAAACGCGACGATATCTTTCCTACCGTCTGAGTCATGTGGCAGTAAAGCCCTGAAGCACAATTTTCTACAGAGACACTTCACTATGAATAAAAAATATACATTGCATTGCATTTTGGACACATGGGTGAAAAACATTACAATATTATCATAAGATGATGCACGATTTAGTAGAATGAAAGAAAGTATCTGTGAAATCAAAAAATAAGTATTTGTAAATGGCATGATATTTTAAAGTAATTAAATTAGACCTACATCTAAAACTATTAAATTACGGTATTATAAAAAGAAGAATAAATGTCATTTTATCTCTTCCATGCATTGTAATTATTCCTGTTGCCATTTCAAGCTTGATTTGGAACCGGTGCCATTTCAGGGGTGTTTCTTGATGCAAATCCAAGTGCTGGTGCCTAAATAAGAGGAGTTCAAAATAATAGATGTAAAGAGCTTTTCAGATAATCCCCATCCACACCTGTCAATCAAACAATGGAGTATTTAAATCACAGTGTTCAGCACACTAATCTCTGAACTATACCAGTAATAGTATCTAAAGCGTAATTTTTCAGAAGCAGTAAACACAGCCTACATCATTTCTATTCCTGGCATTTCCCTTGGCTGCTATATCTTCATTTCGAATTAACTTTTAACAGTGTGATCTTTTCTTGTATAATATTAGCTAAGGTTGAAAACAGCAATCCACTACTTGGTAAGGTCTGAACAAATTTATCCAAGATTGTGTTTAGAATTTCTGAATTAAGGTTTCCAGCCCAACTACCATTTTGGCAAATTAGTAAAGTTCACTGCTTCATTACATCCAACAGAAACTACTCAGACTCAGAAGCTATCACTCTAATCGGCCTTATAACCCTTGGCCAGTTTGGTTATTAACAACAGAAAAAAATTACAAATTGCTTGCCTACTTTTGAGTGCTTTAAAATAAGTTGCTAAAAAAAAGAAAAAAAAGAAAATGATTTTCATTTCCTGTTTATACATATTATAAACGAACATATCTCTTGGTTGAATCTTTCAGACTCATAAGCAGTATTTTTAGTGTGATTCTGTTATTGTCTGGACATACAGTATTTGAGCAGATACACTAACACACATTTACACTAATTAGAAACATTAGAGATAAGATTCACCTTTAGAGACAGCTTTAATTCGTACCACAGTGGGGAAATGTCTATATTAAAGCAGCATGATAAATGTTATAAATACAAAAGAAGAGAAGCAATCAATATAGCAGTTACACTTTCAAGCAAATTGCACCAGGTAATATTGCACAGTTTAAAAACTAGTGCTAAACTTGAATCCTGATTGATGGAGTTGTTTTTTTTTCAAGGTGATGTGAAAAGGAAAACATTTGCATTGTAGTACAACTATTTGGTATACCACTATACTACCATAACATCTTTTAAAAATTGTTCAGCTATTGATACACCATTGTACATGACATTGTACTTGTTGTTAGCTACTCCCGAACACAGATACTGAACCATTGTCTGGCACAGAGACGGTGACATTTGCAGAAGATGAGCTTTATTAATATCACTGGCAATAATAAACAAACCCAAATCCAGGAGGCAAATCTCAATACCACTAAATAGGCAGAAGGTCAGGTGATGTACAAGCTGGATATCACAGAACATGACAAAGATCAAGCGTTGGAGGGTCAAATCCAGAATTAACAAACAAATCAAAGGCTTAGAACATCAAGTGAGCAAATTGTATAGTGTGTGCGTGTGTGTGTGTGTGATCGTAAATCAGGTGAGACATAACACCAATGCACCATTCAATTCAATTATATTTGTGTTTCGCTTTTAGCAATAGATATCGTCTCAAAGCAGCTTTTACGGCATATAAAAATTCAGAATACAAATTTTAAAGTTGAAATTAAAATTTAGATTCATCCAGAAACAATAGTGGTGAGGAAAAACTCCCTGAGATGACAATATGAGGAAGAAACCTTCAAAGTCAAGTCAAGAAACTTTTATTGTCATTTAAACAATATATAGCTGACACAGTACATAGTGAAATGAGACAACGTTTGTCCAGGACAATGGTGCTACACAGAACAAAGACAGAGCTACACAGAACAACACAGTGCTAAAGACTTAAGTAAGTTAGTCCTAGCCATATAAAGTGCAGCCGTGCAACATGATGCAAACAGTGCGAGACAAAAGTCGATGCAAACAAACGATACAAAACACTACAAGACAATACACAAAAGATAATTCACAAAAACAGTGCTGACCAGAGTACATACTGTATATTCTACAGTACATGTGCAGCCTTGAGAGGAACCAAACTCAAAAGCGAACCCAAGTCTGTAGGTGGTAGTACATTGTGGGAAATGGAGCCTGGTGCCTATTCTGGCATTGGCATGACAACCATATGTTTTGTATTAAAAATGTGACTTTTCTTAATAGACTTTTGGTGCTGTTATTTCACCACTCTTCATATGAGTAAAGCGTTCAAATGTGCAATAGAAAAGAAGGAAATGCTTTAAATTGCTCTGTTTTTTTTCCATTACTCTCCGAATTACCTGTTAGTACTCTCAGTCAGTAAGATATAGCTCAATAAAATGCATTCATTCATTCATTCATTCATTCATTCATTCATTCATTCATTCATTCATTTTCTACCATTCATTCATTCATTCATTCTCATTTTTTTGCACACACACTCTCTCATTCACTCACACACTCACACACTACGGACAATTTTCCAGAGATGCCAATCAACCTACCATGCATGTCTTTGGACCGGGGGAGGAAACTGGAGTACCTGGAGGAAACCCCCGATGCACGGGGAGAACATGCAAACTCCACACACACAAGGCGGAGGCATGAATCGAACCCCCAACCCTTGAGGAAAATGTGCTAACCACTAAGCCACCATGCCCCCCTCAATAAAATCATGCTCTACTAAAAGACATGGCATTTTTAATAAGCACACATACATTACTCAAACAAATTCCCTCTGTTTCCTCTTAAATTAACATCATTTATTTAACATTTGTTTAACAGCATCTGTCAGAGAAAAGCACACAATACTTAGTAGCATTTTTGTCTCAGTGTTATTTTATTCTCTTTCTACCTTATCTATGGGTCATAACAGTCTTTAGAGATTAGTGGTGTTACTTTCCAACAAAAAATATTGGGTTCAAATACAGTATATACCAAAAAAAATTTTTTTTTTTTTTTTTTTTTTTTTTTTTTTAATATTTATTAGTGGTAACAGTTATAAAAACGTGATAAAGCACTTAACACTGTCTGCATTACATAATATGGGAAGTACATCCCTTTAAATATGCATACGAATTTTACATTTTTTCCAGTTGTTAGAAATTAACGTTAGTTACTTCACTTTAATTAATCCAGACCTCACTGTCCAAAAAGCCATGCATTAGGATTACTACTCCTGCTATAAAAGATCGATTATACTAAGAATGTCAAATAAATAAATAAATAAATAAAATTAGTTTCTGTTTCTTTAAGCATAAGAATTATATAATGATATCCTGCTGCTCGTTCACAGTTGTATTAATAATGCTACCAAATAATACATTTAAGCCTTGGGAACTGTAGGTTACATATTTCTGCATGTACCAAGTTCAAATTTTAATTTGTAATTCATGTCAATCGACTTAATGTGAAAACTTTCAACAAGCCAATGTTTTATATATACTTTATGCTTTATATATATATATATATATATATATATATATATATATATATATATATATATATATATAAAGAGCCTAAAAATGAGCTTAATGTTTCATATAAACTTAAACACTGCCATTTTCCAATTTAGCATGTCTGAGATCAGCATAAAGCTTTTAGCCAAAGGCAAATGTTTGGTGAGCGGATGTTTTCAGGATTTTGGATAAAGAACCATTTACTGAAGCAACTCCATAAGCACAACAAATACATCTATGCCTTTGCCATTGAACTGCAATTACTGCTAATGACATTTGTGGCAAATGTGTGAACATAAGAAAAGTCTATAGAGGAAATTTTTAAGATGACATATATATATTCTGCCTTTAGGCTATGATCCAGAAATAGCCGCTGCACCAGAGTAGACAAGTAACGGGAACTCTGATAAATGAGCTGACAAATGTTGTTTGTGTAAGATCATGACAGCAGTGTGAGTGCCTTATAATCCGCAGTGGCGAACAGGGAAAAACAGAGGCATCTAGCTGGACTGAGAGGTTCGCTGCCTGATGCTCTCTTTTGTGTCCAGAGGGACGAGCAGCAGCCCGTGGGACATGCGATGCATTTTTATTTAGTTGGCACAGAGAGAAAGCACAGGCATCTGCTAGCACTTCCTCAGTTAATCAGTACAAATCTTTTTCATCCAATGCACACTTTCACAGCATTCCTAACCACAATATAACAGTGTGTGATCGTTGCTTATTAGCTTCATGCTAAACATTATTAGTAAAGAAAAAATCATTTGCCCATTAGTAGATTTCATTCCAAACCCCATATATGTTCATAGTAGTTAATTTTAATAAAGAGAAATTACAAATCAAAATGTTCTGCTCAAGGGGGGCACGGTGGCTTAGTGGTTAGCATGTTCGCCTCACACCTCCAGGGTTGGGGGTTCGATTCCCACCTCCGCCTTGTGTGTGGAGTTTGCATGTTCTCCCCGTGTCTCGGGGGTTTCCTCCGGGTACTCTGGTTTCCTCCCCCGGTCCAAAGACATGCATGGTAGGTTGAGATCTCTGGAAAATTGTCTGTAGTATGTGAGTGAATGACAGTGACACCCGATGACGCCTGAGATAGGCACAGGCTCCCCGTGACCGAGGTAGTTCGGATAAGCGGTGGAAAATGAATGAATGTTCTGCTCACAGGACTGAGAAAAATGTACTAACTTGTTTAACTCCTCCTGTCTGGATTGAAATGTCGGGATCAGCCAGTCATCTGCAGATTTTGGGTTGCAAACAAATGGGATTATATTAACCTGGTTGATCCTCTGTTCATTGGGTTCCAGCTAATTTTTTGGACTGAATGTCAAGATTTATTCTGTGTTTTTAACCCCCTGAAGTGACTTTTCCACTCCGGTAGACATGCTTTGTACACATACTGCTACTACAGTATACTAGGGGTGTCCAAGTTCAGCCCCGGAGCCAAATGTGGCTAGTGGAAATTTAACTGATTCTCTGTTAAAGCTTTTTAACCGTCTATTTATATTTCTATCTATCTTGGTTACCTATAGAAAATAAATAAATAAATAAATAAATAAATAAATAAATAAATAAATAAATAAATAAATAAATTTGCTATGCAGCCAATTGACAAAAGGTTACATACTGTCAAAACACTGTTAATGCCCTAAATTTAATATTTAAAGCTATTTCATTTTAGAAGTGTGAGTTATATTTAGTTTGTGCATATTTATACAAAATAAAGCAACACCGAAACACATGGATGAGCTCCAATTCCATCCCTGCATCTCTACCTGCAAAAGATAAAATTCTTCACACCATCAATAACAAGCATCACAGCTGTCATGACTCAGCCCGGACTTTGGCCATGTGCAGTTGTTTGATTATGTTCCTCATCACGTGTCTGCCCCGCCTTCGTCTGCTCCTCCCTGTCTACACACCTGTTTCCTATTGTGATCACCGTGTCTATTTTTCCTTGTGCATCGCGGAATCCACTGTTGTCTTTGTCCTGTCTCTAGTCCGTGTGTTGTTTCATGTCCCTTTGTTATTAAACCCTGTTGATTTGGCTATCCTGCGTTTGGGTCCGCTTCCTCACCCTGAGTCATGACAACAGCGACATAGCAGCGATTTAGCAGCAATTAGTAGCAATTTAGCAGCAATTAACAGCTTTAGCAGCAATATAATCTCATACTTTATCTGATATATAATTAGCCTTGTAACAATTTATTGATTTTTTTTTTATATGAACATTACATACAGTATACAAATAGTGTGTCTGTTTATCATAATTTCTATATCTAAGTTTAAGAACTTTTAGGTCTTTAGGTTTGTGTACAAGATTTGTGTGTTTAAAAGGGTTGGCAGACCTGCTAAATGTTCAGTTGGCAGTTCAGTTTGTGTTACTGCTTTTCTCCACCACTGACAGATTTATGATGTTTTTCTTTGGGTGAAATGAACCCAGATTTTGTTATAGCTGCACTGTACGTGGGTGATCTGCATCCTGATGTGATGAAGCCAATGCTTGTAAAGAAATTCAGCCCTGCAGGACACATTCACTCAGTCCGGCTCTGCAGGGACAGGATGACCATCTCCTCACTTGGCTACGCTTACATCAACAGCAATACAAACCATACAGAACACAGGAGACTGCACTCCATTCCATACAGTTCCATACACTGTTTCTGCTTTTAACACCAATCCATAGCCTGCTTAAGGATATATGTGGCATATATGGGGTTAATTAATTTAATTTCCTGATGTGTTACATAGAAACTAGACTTATATGTTGAGGCTTTGTTAAAAAAAACAACCAATTTTTATAAGATTATATTTTCTAAGGCTTTTACTGTGTGAGCTTAAACTAATTAACCTAAGCTAAGAGACTTGCATTTTTATTGAAATTAATGAACTGTAATTTATTATTTTGTTCCCTCAGCTGTGTAGCTGAGTGAGCATTGGAAGTGCTCAATTTTAAATTCCATTGGAATGGCCCATGCTCAGCAGGGGGATTTATCCATGAGGAAGACCCGCATTGTAAACCTGTTCATCAAGGACCTAGCAGGACACCACCTTATACCACCTTCTCCTTCTGTTGTGCAATGTCTATTTCCTGAAGTCTTTCAATGTGTATAGTATATTTTTTTAAGTCCTGTGTTATCTCAGAATACCATAGATTCTGTCTGTTGACATGATGTGTCTCTTATAAAGGTTGTAGATTATGAGAAGAATTTAAAGGGTATGGCAATGTTAACTTTTTGTCTTCAGAGGTAGCAGATTCAGTGAAGCAGATGCCCAATGAAAAATCGCTGAATGGCCACAAAGTACAAGACGCATGTATAAGCAAAAGGTTTTGGCTTCGTAAGATTTGAGAGGCATGGTGATGCACAGAGGCTGAGTGCACACTGCAGTCAAGTGTAGTAGTTGTTCAACTTTGAGGAACGTTCTTTAAGGCATGAAAACCTCTGGGTAATGGTGTGTGTATGTGTGTGTGTGAACGCTGTTGCTGAGATGAATGGGAAGGTGATGAACAGCAAGCTGCTGTACGTGGGCTGAGCACAGACTAAAGTAGAGAGACAGACCAAACTCTATCATAAGTTTGAGTGGGTACACACACACACACACACACACACACACACACACACACACACACCCCCAGAGGTTGCTTACTTGGGTTGCCATGATGGAGTCATTGACAAGTGTCAAATATGACACTCTCACAGTTTAGGACCATGACCAGTGCAAGTCACTTACTGTATATTTAATAATCCCTACATTTCTTTCCCAATAACCTGCATCCACTTCCCATTTCTGAATCAGGATGTAGAATATCTAAAAGTAACAGCTTTCTCAGTGCTGTATTTTCCTCATGGTTGGGATGTGTGGTATGTCCTAATGTGTCTTCTAAAGGTCATGATGGAGAAGGGCTGCTCCAGAGGATTTGGATTTTTGTGTTTCTTGTCTTCCCAGGAAGTCAAGAAGGCCCGAGGGAGGTAAACAGCAGGATGTGGGGCACGAAGCATATCTATTGACTTGACTCATCAATGACAGCATGCAGAGTATAGCGAGCATGCAGGGTACAGCATCCCTGCTAAATTGTGAACACCACTATTCAATTAACACAGTTATTCATGCTACAAAACATTTGCACACCCAATGTAAATACTCCAAGTTACCACTGCTAGCTGGATATCTAATTGCCACCTGTGACACTGATCTGAGTGAAACTGTGTTAAAATCAGCTGAGTGTATATGTGTTACAGGCTCAGAAGCTGGCTGCCAATCAAACACCCAGTCAAAGAGCCTAACCCCAGCCAAGATCTGTACTGGACTGTGTGAAAAACACAATGTGTGTGTAAGTGTGTGTGTTCCAGTCACTCAGCTGAATGCTAGCATACATACATTAAATTGTGTCAAAATGGATAAAAACTGGCTAAATACTTGCAGCAATCAGTGTTAGCTCTCAATTTGTGTTTATCTGGCCGTTTCTGTGGTTGTGTTTTCCACAAGAGCTTTTGTCTGTAAGCATCACACCATTAAAATACAGCTAACTGTTCCAGATCATGAAAGTGTCCCAGCTGTAGACACACCGTTCCAGATGCTGAAAGTGCCCCAGCTGTAGACACACCGTTCCAGATGCTGAAAGTGTCCCAGCTGTAGACACACCGTTCCAGATGCTGAAAGTGTCCCAGCTGTAGACACACTGTTCCAGATGCTGAAAGTGCCCCAGCTGTAGACACACTGTTCCAGCTGTAGGGAAAGTGTGCCAGCTGTAGACACTGTTCGAGCTGTGAAGAAAGTGTCCCAGCTATAGACACTGTTCCAGCTGTAGAGAAAGTGTCCCAGCTATAGACACTGTTCCAGCTGTAGAGAAAGTGTCCCATCTGTAGAGAAAGTGTCCATTCAACTTCCCCGTAATGGTTTCCTTTTGTAGGCTGAAAACCTGAACAAGCAACTGCTTTTAACTTCTCTGAGTCTAATGCTGAAGCCCCGCCCCATTACATGATTTGACAGCTGAGACCATTCATTCCATTTCTATTCTCTCTCTCTCTGCCCGCAGATGATTATATGCTGCCGCTGGTTGAGAAAATGCACCCAACTCTGGGTAATAAAATCACCCTGCTGCTTTTTTTCAAGTTTTTCAATCAATATACCAAGACTTTTTATATCTGATTTAAAAAAAATAATTGGTTATGTGTAAGCAAAACTTTATCCACCAATCAGTCATCCTTCGTGTGTGTGTGTTTGTTTGGAGGTGGATTAACTAAACATGAAAGCGGGAAAATTAAAAGTCTCTAATGAAGGTTTCCCTGAAGACCAACAACATATTTTCAAAGTGTCAAAACGTCATTTTGTTAAGAAGATTAAGTTGGAAATTGCTGAGTTAAATAAAAATCAAAAGGTTCAGCTATTGAAGAATTTTCAGCATTTACTGCACTACTCCAGCCAGGCACAATCTGATTGGCATTGCTCGACACATTTTCTGCCCATGATTGCTACGGATTTGTCCGGACGAGGAGGAGTATATTCCAAAAAGTGTCTTGACAAATCTGAGAATAACTTCCTGAAGAGCCCATGAGCACTTCAGTCATCACAGAAATCTGAAATCATTTCAAATATAAATTTACAAATATTTGGGTCATTAATAACGGTTCATTTTGCATACCCTCATTTGCTGGATAAATCAATCGATCCATTCATCCCATCAATTAATTTTTTTGTACCACTTAAACTCCACGGGACACCTTGGCTCGAGGTGCTGGAAAAATTCAATGAACAATTTTAAATGTAAAATCTCATTATTGTTTAACTGATGGAGTATTTTTTTTTAAATAAACAAATCTTTCAAAGCCACTGATGTTCAAAGTCCTGACAAACTGCATCACCACCCCTGAGGTGTTCTGGTACTTCATGTTTTACTAATGAAGCACTGGGATGAAATCATAATGCAGGATTTGTGAATACTTTGTATTGTGTATGCTTGTCTTTTATTAAGTGCAAAAAGACAAGACCGATCCTCTGCCTAGGTTCTCTCCTGATGTCCATATGGGTTTCCTCCAATTTCCTCCCAAAAAATTCAGGTGGATTTGCTACACTAAGCACGAGAATGTGTGTGTTCATGGTCCTCTTAGAAGGACAGTTGTGAGTACTTTAGTGGTTCTAGTTTTTTTTCCTCTGGCTCCAAGATGACCCTGACCAGGATAAAGTGCTTGCTGCAAATGAAAGAATAAATGTATGCCTTTGTAAGCACTCAGATGTGCTTTGAATTGCGAATTGTACATTGGTTAATTCACACTAAAATGTTTATAACATTTAAGAAAAAGAAACTTTACTTGCATGACATGGGCAAGGTCCATGGATAATGTAGGCACTCCAATATCTCCAAGCTATGATTATCAGTGTGTCCAATTGATTATATTGTGTTTTATCTCAGTGCCATACAGCTGGAATGGAATTGAATCGATCTAAAACTGTGTGTTGATTTATAATTTCAAAATGGCTGGAATTGAATGTCATACACAAGTGCTAGCATGCTTAGTCAACATATTAAGTACATGGACAAAATAAAGGTGACTTTCCAAGTACATGAGCAATAATTCGTTTCAATTCAGTTCAATTTATTTGTAAACCGCTTTTAAGAATTGACATTGCCTCAGAGCAAACAATGATAAATAATAAGTAATAGATTGCATGACTACATGTGTATGTAAAGTGCAGTGGTGAGAGGAAGGATGCACATGAATATCAGAAAAGGGCATTCATTAAATTCCAGGGGTTTCGTTACCACGACGTAAAGTGGGCGTGTTTCAGGAGGTCTTGGAAAAACGCCCTCTTTCAAAAAAAAAAGAGCATACCTACGATGGATAATGAAGGACAAAACAGTCCTACAGGTAGATTTTATATTTTATATCTATTATGCATTATTATCTTACAGTTAAGCTATTTTTGAAAACAAATAAACAACCAAAAACTACAGTTAGGGTTAGGGTTAGGGTTAGATTATAAAATAGGCCACACCTACCTGATGACGCAATATCTGTTACGCTGTTCTGAAATCCCTGGAAATAAGTGCATACCATCAGGAAAGTGCTTATTAGGTTTAGTTAAGGAATTATAAAGTAACATAAAATACAACAAACTGAAATAAAAAACAGGATAACCAATGAACCACAAACAAGGGAAAAAACAGGAATTACTAGACACAGAAAACATGGTTCAGATATAACACAACCCTAACACATTATGACCCCTTGCAACTACACAAGGGTTTTAAAGACAAACTAATCAAGGGCTGAGAAGAACAGGTGAGTACTGAACAATCAGGGAATATTCCAATTATAGGACAATATGCAAACAAAATGCACATGGTCAGATACTACAGGACTGTGATTGTAATGATACATTGCAAGCAAACCCTGTGACAATGACTGAAACTGAAAAGAAGAGCATGGCATAATGAACCCTGCCTACGTGGAGAGACTGGAAATTCATAACAGTAAGGTCTCTTAATAGACTGAAAATATATCATGTAGCAGTATGGAGCAAACGCATTTAGAGTTTAAGCAGATCCAATTTTACCAGATGAGAAAAAAAATCTCTGACTTACTCATGAATGGCCTCCAGTTGTGTGTTTTTTTTTCCAACACTTGGAACTTTGAAAAATAGTAACATGGATGTTGAAGAAGATTTAAAGTCAGTTGGTTTATAATTACTAATTAATCATTAATAGGATTAAGTAAATCCAAGCCTCTGCATGTTGGTGACTAATCAATACTGTAAATATAGTTCCTCTACCATTTGAAACACCCACAGGGCATGCAAGCGGGTTTACCCATTTGCCTAATTTAAGCTATTTAAGACAGCACATCCACCATATGTTCATGGACCTTTTTGTGTATGTGTGCACAAGACTTTTTTTTTTTCCTGTGGCACTTTGATCTCCGTGGGTATTTACCAGCACAGCAAGAAGTCATTCAGAGCAATAAATGAAATAAAGAGCGTGATCATCAGACTCTTCCCAGGGTTTGACATCAATTAGAATTATTTACTCAGATAGCAGCCGAAACCCATCAAAGCCATCCGCATTAAAGTGCTAGTAAAGCACAGCACTGGGTGTTCATGAAAGATGAAGAAACTCTCTGCAATGTCAGACCTTTGTTTTGTTCTCGGTTTTCACCCTCACTCAAGCAATCAGACCCACAGTGCTCACTGTCTTATTTTTGCTAAATGCCCCACTTTCATCTGTTTTGTCAGCTGTCACATTTGAACAATTCAACTCAGCGAGTCCTTGCTTTGGATTGTAGCTCTATATAATCCAAAAATCCCATGATCAAAGACTCATCTCATTTAGCACTGATGTAGATCATTTCCACAACTCTGACAAGCCATGAGATTTTATGTTGGCCGTCAGAAGAAAATGAATAGGGCGAATATTTCAGCATATACGGAAGGCGAAAATCTAATATCTATCAATTGTGCGACAAAAAAATAATATTAGGGTTGAGCAAGGCAGTACTATATATTGCTGCTCGATGGTGAAGAGAGTTATGTGGTGCAAATTTCTGCCCACACACATGCACTTACGGGAGATTATTTCTAATTTTAAGTGTTTCGCATTTTATTTGAATAAGAAATATTGAACAAAAGGTGTACAACATTTCTAGATTCAAACATAGCACACTAAACTGGTTGGGGGGAGATAAAGGAGATAATCTCAGCTGCACCTATTAGAGTGCACATATATATATTTATATATTTATTCACTCATTTTCTACCGCTTATCCGAACTTCTCTGGTCACGGGAAGCCTGTGCCTATCTCAGGCGTCATCGGGCATCAAGGCAGGATACACCCTGGACGGAGTGCCAACCCATCGCTGGGCACATACACACACTCTCATTCACTCACGCAATCACACACTACGGACAATTTTCCAGAGATGCCAATCAACCTACCATGCATGTCTTTGGATATATATACAGTATATATACAGTATACTCACATAGTTGAATTGTTCAAATGTGATAGATGACAAAACAGACGAAAATGGGTATATATATATATATATATATATATATATATATATATATATATATATATATATATATATATATATATATATATATACACACACATACATACATGCCACACAAGGAAAATCTAATATAAATTAGAAACTTTGATATTCATGGAATTTTTGTATTTGTTTCTGTTGTTTTTTCTTTTTCATTTCAGAAGAAAACAAATGTTTCTCTGGGGTGATGTAAGGGTAAAAGCTGAACATATGTTTTTTTTTTTTCCTCAAAAATGCACAAAAGATTTTTTTAACTCAATTTTCTTCGGTATATTTCTTTAATATTAGACATATAACATTAGATCTACCAATATTATTGTAATTACATACTTAGATATACACAACAAAATGCCTTCCATATTAGATGTGCATTCCTGATAAGTACTCAAGTGGAATTTCAACATACAACTATTTAAAGCTGTTGAAACTTTATGAGGTATTGTGTGTAATGCTACAAACTGAATAAGGAGTTGATTCACAGGGTTTAGTGAATAACATTAGGATCATAAAGGTTTCTCTGATGAAATGCTGGGCATTAAAGTTTGAAACACGTTGTACTCACACATTGCGCAAGGTGAAAATTGCACTTAAAAAGACATGGTGAGATAAATTGACTAACAGGAAATTGAATATTGAAAAGATAAATGTCTTAATGCCTAAAGTTCATGAAGAAGACTTGTGTCAGAACAAGTAGTGTAAAGGACTTTAATGCAGCTGATATTCCAGTAGTCTCCTAATTGGTTTTACCCTAATGAAAAGGGCTACCATGTACAGAATAAACGACTTTGTAAAACAAGTGTGCAATTAAACTGTATTCCATTTTTCTTCTGGTTGACTGTGGATCCTATATCATTTCGAACGTTGGCACTGTCACAAATATCCGGTTTAGTGTGATAAATTCCTTGTTAGACATAAGGACTTTCATATACAATGGGTGTGCAAGATATAGACAGGAGGAAATGTTAAAGGACAAAAAACAACCAAAGGAATCTTTTTAGTGTTTTGGGCACCATAAGGCACCAGATCAGGTCGGTTGTGACTTGGCATAGAGTCTGCACATTATGTTTAGAACTTTACTGGAGCAATGTTTCTTAAAAAGATTCAATCACTTGGTGGTGCTGATTGTGATGGAGAGTGAAGTCTAACACATCAGCCCAAAATCTTCCACTGGTGTACAATTCGGTTGTAATGTAGTGACTGAGCATATAATTTACATAATTTTCCTTCTCATCAAACCATTCAGTGAGTCCTACAGCCCTGTGTATGGGGGCATTTTCACCCATTTAAGTTCTTATACTGTATATGTACTCAGACCAGGATTGCAGGACATGTAGAATAAATGCATCAACCCACATTGGGAGTCCAAAAGTTCCCCAGTTCGGCTGGATGTTCCACCAATTCACACCTAGTTACAAAAAACTGGTTTAGTGAATCTGTAATCATCCAAACATTTCTCATTTTTTCTTTCAATCATTTCTCAAATACATATAAAAAACACTTTGCTTGTTTACAGGTGCAGAGCACATAAACTAGACCAGTAAATCAGCTATATACTGTACATAACATGCAAGAGTCATACAGATGGGTGCAGGCACCTGAAAATTGCACTTGAAATTGCAAACGGCTTTCTATACCTGGCTCATAAGTTTTAGCTAACATAGTATCTAACTAATGAATCACATATAGCACCTCTTTTAAATGATAGAATATAGACCATGTAGGGTTCTCCGAATAGCATTAGGGGTTGAATCAAAAACCCTTCTCTGAATGAACTACTGTACAGTACAGCCAAAAGTTTAGAGTCACCTGACCATCACAGCATTATACTGTACAAGTTCTGAACATCCCGTTCAAGATTTAGTCGCCTGTGATGATCAGGTGTCCACAAAGTTTTGGCCATGAACTTACTACTACTACTAAAAATAATTCCTCTTCTTCTTCCTCTTCTTCTTCCTATTATTATTAATATGAGCTAATGTTATTTAAAACAGTACATGTACAATATAGCGTAAAAGGACACTGCTAATAATACTTAGAGATCTCATCAGCATCCACTGATGACCACAGCATTAAAGATCCAGTTCCCTTACAGAACACCAATATTACTCCCGGTGAACTGCATATTCTAATATTGCTGCTCATTCACTGTGCCCTTATGCAAAACCTCAGGAGTGTAATGAAAAGCTAACACAGGAACAAGACTCCTCCTGTTTCATTAATTTTATGTATATATAACTACCATTTTAGGTACAAAGCTTTAGTTTGTGCTTGTAAGTGCAACCATGGGTTTGGGTTTTGCCAGCTACTCATGGTCTTTAGGCAGCCTTGGGAACTGTGTGTAATTGAAATGTCATTGATAGCAGAGTGGAGCTGGACTAGGGAGAAGGCTTTAGGCATGCCTGAATGACTAGAAGACAGATGAGCAGCGGCCTTGTGTTTCATATATGGCATCCGGCAGGCCTAACTTCGTCTTCACATCCCACTCCCATACACCGACTGACAAAGATTAACGATGGATCATGATGAGGAAAAATGTAAAATAAATGGTTGGTTAAATAAAAGATTTTAAAGGATATCCACTATATCCATCTGTAAGTCCTTTTCGGCTCAGAATGCAGCATGGATCCTAACAAGAAAAGGAAGATACTTAATTCATGTTTTCTGCTACTCTGCAGTTACAGTATGTGACAGTGAAAAGCAGAACCCCTGTACAAAAAATCCTGCTCTTCTGGAGACCAGTCTCTTATGAAACCAAACATTCCTTTGCATTTGTATTTACTGAGAAATTTGTGTTGTTGTAATGAAGCAGTTGCTGGTTGAAAGGCACTTTATTTATTCAGTGAACTTTTCCTAAATAATTTGTGTGATGTTTACTGATGTGTGGAGATCTTACTTTATATGCATTAGATAAAGTCATCATAGAAAAAAAGATATTGACCTCAGTAGATTTTTAAATTCTTTGATTAAAAGCACAATTAAGCACAGAGAGAGAGAGAGAGAGAGAGAGAGAGAGAGAGAGAGAGAGAGAGAGAGAGAGAGAGAGAGAGAGAGAGAGAGAAGCAGGGAGGAGAAAGAGGGCATTTGGTTCAGTGAGGCCTGAAAGAGCAGCAGCAACAGCAGACTGGCTGCCTGTCTAGCATGGTTCCGTCATGTTAACCGAACCATTTATCTCCTATAATTGGATGATTTAGCTTTACTATAAAAGACCCAGGCAGCATTATAAAATTATAATATACACATCCATAATTCACAATTTTTCTTGAGCGATGATGAGATCTAAGAAACACATGCAAATGTGTGTTCACGCCTTTAAATGACATTATTAGCCTATCTCACATAATATTCTTGAACCTTTATGCATATCTATCATGGCAGCACCAGACTACTGAAATACCATAAAATGCATTGTTTAGACATTAGAACAATGCCATCAGTGTTTCCATGCACAAATATAAGATCTTATTTATCTGTATGACTCAGACATCTTAGTTAGTGCCACCATAATGGAAGAAGATTTATAACAGCAATCATTTCCAATTACATAGTCTCACCCCTAACATTATGGCAAACTATTAAAAAAGCCACAAAATATATGCATATCCTTTAACATGCCCTTCAAATAGCCATTACAGAACCAAATTAAAAGGAAGTTAACTTTTATGGACACTGTAATTTAGCACAAGACACCTTATGTTTCCATTAAACAGAGTTGATCAAAGTTGAGCAGGTAACTATTGCCTAAAGTTTACTTGTATTTTCTGCCATCCTACACGCTCACAGGTCAAGGAAAGCATGAGGGAAAAACATTTGAATGATTAATGACTTTTTAATGATTGTAAAATTGTTCTGTAATTAAATCTTAATCAGGGGCAAAAGTTTCCATCTCCCAACTTTTGTTGTTCAAAACATAGTCTTTAGAATTGATCTAATATTGTTTTGCTGCAGCACAAGTGAATGAGATGCAGCTGTTTTGGTGGGGTTTTAGTTAGATGCAGAATTTTTTCGAGTCTTGCCTCTAGCATATACAAAATAATGTCAAGATAGATTTTGGGATACCAAAAAAAAAAAAAAAAAGAATGAATGAAAACTAGCCACAATACACAATACAATATGTTTACAGCCCTGTCATTAAGTAGGTTATTCATCATAAAATACAGCATATAATATTTGATCTGTAATAAACAACTTAATAAAAAAAAGAAGCAGCTTTTTCTTCATCTTAAAATGAGATCGGCTACTCGGGGAAGTGGAAGATTGCCCCAACTCTAAGGTGTGGTGTATGCGAGCTCTTTGGAAGTTAAATCACTAATGGCAGTGTAGGGCAATATATTACAGTGTGCTAAATCTGCCATCTCCACAAATATCCCACAAATGTTCACCGAGTCTTTTGGTGGAGCTATGAAGCAAGGCACACATACACACACCGATATCATTAGAATTAGACTCTGAGATAATAATCTGCTTAATGAAATGACAAATGTTTTTCATACTGTAAATCTGCTTTTGAAAAATACAGCATATGTGGTTTCACTTGCATGTACTTAAAGCTTCAATGTTACCCAAGGTGCTACAATATGGCGTGGTTTGTATAAGAGGAATAAATTGGGGGTTATGTGTACGATTGCTTGTCCCTGCAGGTTAAGCAGATGTTTCTTTGAAAGCAATCCATGAATGTAAATGAACAGAGAGACTAAACATTCAAACTCAGATTTTTGCATTACTGTTTATTATTAATAAAGTAATGGCATACTTCCAACTCCATATTATTCATCTTCAGTCATTTTAAGTTGATACAAATCAATTTTAAACTCTATTAGAATTGTTATTTAGATTTTTCAGGTCGATTAGAACCTAACACACCAAGGCTAAAGAAGTTATAGAAGAAGGGCTTTGCTTTGGGATCCAACAGTGGCGGCTTGGCTGTGTTGGGGCTTGAACCCCAAACTTTCCAGTCAAGATTGAAGAAATTTTCTGTTGTTTTCATTGTGGGGATGCATGCTCGTCTTGACTATGACAAATTTTGTTTAGCTTTTTTTCTGTTTGGTGGCCGAGAAGTGCAAAACACAAATCCGAAACAAATTAACAAATCCGAAAACACATTAACAAATCCAAAAGCACATTAACAAATTCGAAAACAAATTAACAAATCCAAAAACACATTAACAATTCCGAAAACAAATTAACAAATCGGAATACAATTTGACAAATTAAAAAACACATCAACAAATCCGAATACACATTAACAATTCCGGAAACAAATTAACAAATCCGAAAACACAACGACAATTCAGACAACCCGGAAACGGTAGGTATCGTTTGTGAATGGAACCTTACCAATATACAGGTATGGAATCTTATGTGTAATGTGTAAAGTTCTCCATTTAAATATAAGAAAATAACAGAATTAATCCACAGTAATCCATTCCATCCATCCATTCCAACTTTTCCCTGCGGCAGACTGTTGAACGTCACGTATACCTTGAGTAACAGGTGTCTTGTCCAATGATCGGTACGTGTTCCAATCACAAACTATACCAACCTCTTCTGGGTTGAATTGTCGTTGTGTTTTCGGATTTGTTATTGTGTTTCGTGCAACGATTCAGACAACCCGGAAAAGGTAGGTATAGTTTGTGAATGGAAACTTACCGATCATTGTACAAGAGACCTGTCATTCAAGATATACAGGTGAATGACAGGTGTCTTGTCCGATGATCGGTAAATTTCCATTCGCAAACTATACCTACCGTTTCCGGGTTGTCTGAATTGTTGTTGTGTTTTCGGATTTGTTGTTTTGTTTTTGGATTTGTTAATGTGTTTTGCACTTCTCGGCCACCGTACAATTGAGATCAACAAACTAAATCATCCTCAGTTATGTTCCTCATCTCCATAACATATTGTTTTCTGGATTATTTCATGCATTAGTCAATATTAGATGTGTTAAAATGCACTGAGGTCCAGAAAAAAACTCAAGATTAAACATGTCACAATAAATACTGTAAAATAAATAATTTCTTAAAATAAAAATAAAAAATACTATTGGGGTTTTGATACCAGTGAAACAAAATCCACAATGTTAGAAGTCAGCATGTTGCCCAGTAGGAAATAATTGCTCAGTAAAATAATTACCTGTTATGCTGCTTTTGAAATTGTGCATTTTAATTACCTGCTTGTGAAACCCATTGTGTTTTGTTAGCTTATTAATCAGTGCAATTGGATGGGACACTAGTTTTCATCAGAATGTGCTAGGAGTAATTAAGACTGAGTGCATATGGCACTTTGTTTGAGGGTTTTTAGCTTTTCATGGAAAAAACAAACCATTCCTTGGTAGAGTTTGGCATTCAAATTCTTTGTCATTTTCAACTAAATATTAGAACATGGTAAATGAAAATACTCTGTATTTTGGAAGGTCTGTCGGCTGGCAGTAAATCTTTCAGACATTACAGTAATGTGAATGTCTGTAACAACAATGACTGCATTGCAGGCTCAGAGGAAATGCAAAATGTTCATCATACCCATGTTACCTTTTAAACAAAAATTTACTTTTCATCTTTCATTGCAATCCTGGGTAAGAACTTTTATTTTAACAAAACACAACCTTCTCACAGATTCACTAAATCCTATCAGATTCATACAGTACCAGAGCCTGACTCTGCATGATATGCTGTGAACTGGCAACATGATGCCGTGCTGGTGTTTCACTTTACATCCTATGTGAAGTGCTCATGGCTGCTGGAGCAGTGCTAACGACTCACTTCACTCTCCACAGGGTTCTGTGATGACTCATTAATCTCAGCTTTTGTCTCTGTTTATAAATACAGCTCTGTGCTTGGCACTAATATGAGATCTGCAGAGACATGCATACCATCCCACATGATTGCTTATTTTTCCTGATGTGAGTCCATAACAGGAGGATAACAGTGTACAAGACATATTTGTGCAAATGAAACATACAAAGACTATCCTCAATGAGTAATAAGATGTTCAGTGAAATGTGTAGCTTTAGCTCTATCAGAGGCAATGATCTTATATTTCTCTGTATGCGTGTACTGTATATATAGTTTTTTTCTAGTGGTCTTGATTTGTGTTGAGAGATACAATATTCATTGTCCTTATTACATACTGTGCATTCACTAATTGTAAAACATAATAATTTGGTGGCAAGATGATATTAATTTTTATTCATTTGTCTTCATTAACAACCTGCTCATATGGGGCCCATTCTGGGAGCACAAGTTGCAAGCTAGGAATTTACTCTAAATAGGTTTATTGCAGAGCATCATGCATACACATTCATACCTAAAGGCAACTGAGGTACTTCAGGAACTCCATATGGTAAGAGGGAAACATTGAAAACCACTGAAAAGTCTGTAGACCCTAGATCAGTTAGGCAGCAATGCTACCCGCTGCTACCTATTATTATTATTATTATTATTATTATTATTATTATTATTATTATTATTATTATTATTATTATTATTATTATTATTATCACTGCTCCGTGTGTGTGTTCACGGTGTGTGTGTTCACTGCTGTGTTTGTGCATTTTGGGTGGGTCAAATGCAGAGAACGAATTCTGAGTATGGGTCACCTTACTTAGCCGTATGTTGTCACTTTCACTTCACTTCACTTCATTATTATTATTATTATTATTATTATTATTATTATTATTATTATTATTATTATTATTATATGGGGGGCATGGTGGCTTAGTGGTTAGCACGTTCGCCTCACACCTCCAGGGTTGGGGGTTCGATTCCCGCCTCCGCCTTGTGTGTGTGGAGTTTGCATGTTCTCCCCGTGCCTCGGCGGTTTCCTCCAGGTACTCCGGTTTCCTCCCACAGTCCAAAGATTGGCATCTCTGGAAAAATGCTCGTAGTGTGTGAGTGTGTGAGTGAATGAGAGTCTGTGTGCCCTGCAATGGGTTGGCACTCCGTCGAGGGTGTATCCTGCCTTGATGCCCAATGACGCCTGAGATAGGCACAGGCTCCCCGTGACCCGAGAAGTTCGGATAAGCGGTAGAAAATGAATGAATGAATATTATCATATTATATTATATTATATTAGATTAGATATTTAATTTAATATTTTATTTTATGTTATACTATATTATATATCTCAGCTTGCATTGTATTTCAGCATAAGAAAAAAGAATTATAGCAGGTTCAGCTAACTTATGATATGGTACATGTATGTGCAATGCCATATTTCCCACTTGCTCCTATGTGGTTAATGAGGATTATGACTAGCACTAGTACTCAATATCAAGTGAGTACAGCCTTCAGCAACAGCTTTATCTCGATAGCAAGGGATTCAGAATCTGGGAGATCTGAGCATGATGCTAGCCCACACACATTCATACACAGGGAAAATTTCGAGTAACCAATTCACCTACAAGCATTTTTTTTTTTTTGAGGAAACCAGTGAACTGGCACAGACACAGAGAAAGGATACAAAATACTCAGTAATATACTGTAGAAATCCAAAGGCCAATTCATCCAATGACTGGAAATCTGTCTGTTTCTCCCTTAAGTGACAATATCTTTATAATGAAATAATATGGAGTTACCTATTATCTGCATGTGGCATTTTCTCAGATAGAAGGGAACAAAATAAAGCCTTTTTCAGTCAATTATGCTCCTCACCAATCCACACCTTACCTCAGTTCTTGCTCAGTATTTATTGAGTCAATTTCTAAAAGTAATGATCAGGTCTGCTATTGTGAAGGAAAATGTTACCATTTACTGAATTTACTAAAAGGTAGTTAAATGTTGGCAGCATCACCCCTTGACATCGGTCTTTATAGCTTTGTCTTAGAAGGTTCATACACAAAGCATTTACAAGAGATCATCTTAATAATCATATTCATAAACTGTTAACGAGTAGCTGGATTGAAAAGACTCTAAATCATCCATCCTAAAATTAGTCCTTAAAATTTATTTATGAAAACTTTTTTTTTTCTATAATAAGAATGTGAAGAGATTCCTAGACATATGTCATGCTAAATGTCATTATTCATTATTGTTTATTCATCTTCTGTTACAGCTTAATCATAGTCCAGGACATGTGAATGAACCAATTCCAGGAATGCTGGACACAAGGCAAAACCACACACTGGAGGGAATGGAAATGCACCATGCACACACACACATCCAAACATTCATTCACACTTAGGGACAATTTCAGTCAATCGACTTATTGGCATATATTGGAAGGTAGAAGAAATCAATATAAACCGTAGAAAACCCATGCAAAGACTTGATTCAGAGAACAAGCTACAAAAGCTTCACATATACAGCTTTACGGTTTGGTCCCGAGCGCAGATTACTGTCTGGCAGTTACACGGTTACTGGAACTGGAGAGTCAATAAAAAATGTCCACAAAAAATGAAGTTTCATATAAAGTCGTAGAAAAATACTATTTCTTTTCACTGTGTAAATGTACCAACTGTCTTGTCAATCTCTCGCTCACTTGCTCTAGTGGGTAGAAGTATGAGTGACACCTGACCTTGCTGGATTATTGAGAGAGCCTGAATTTGAGCTGTATTGTTTGATTTCACCAGGCAAAATGCTATCTGTGGCTTCCAGCACCTAGTCAGGAAAGGCATATTTACCACTGGGAGACTCCACTTCGACCCTTATCAGATGTAGAGGACACCTGGGTAATACTGAACGAGCAGGAGAAAAAAAAGGATGCCTTTTCATGGCTGCATGGCCACTCTTAAGTCAGCTGCAGAGGGAACTTGGAACTTGATTGATATCATTGCCTTAAGCATAAGGAGAGGTGCTGAACCTCTAATATAGGAGCAAAAGGAAGTAACTGGAGACCTGGCTGATATGACTCCATTCCTTCTGATGTTCGAATGGAATCAGGTAAAATGTGACTGCATTTTAGACATTTTTTGATGGCAAGGTTTTAGGTTTTAGGCCACCTAAAACAAACAAACAAACAAACAAACAAAAAAAAAACAGCTAAATTGATTGAATTCTGTGTTATTTCTGAAAATAATGTTGTCCTAATATGATCAATACTTTCTCACAATGATGTACAGAGAGATATTAAGCTATAGTAATAGATATATAATAATATGAGTTTGTAATAAATAAAACATATTGATTTGACAGATAGAACATTACCCACAATAAAATATACAAAGTGCTATAAATACAAGTAAAAAGATCCGTGTAAAAAGGAAAAGCACACATTCATACTGTATTTCAGCCTTTCCATAAGAATTTGACCTTAATGTTTACAAAAATAAATTAGAAAATTGTTTATCATGGGGTTTTTCTTCTAAGTAAAAAAAAAAAAAAACAAGAATGCTTTCCATAAATAATACACGATATAAATAATGCAAAGGTGTGTTTGATATTGTATCATGTATTTGAGGATCAAACGAGGTAATAAAAAATGTATTATGTTGCATATCCAGGTTTTTAAATGATCACAAATTCAAGGACATTAAACCAAAATAATAATAATAATAATAATAATAATAATAATAATAATAATAATAATAATAATAATAATAATACATTCCTATGCTACAGTCTCAAAAGCATCTCCTGCTTTGCATCATCCAAGTTTTTCTGGTATAATAACCATCATATTGCCATTAAGTAATGCTCAGTCAAGCACTGTGTTTACCAAGTCCAATCTTCTTTTACTATTTGCAAAGCACAGACATGTTTTTTATCATTACATCTTAGAATGCAACAGTAGAAGATTCACTGTTAAGATGAACTATAATGTGTGTGTAATGTCCAACCTCATCTCAGAAGGAATATTGGTTTGTAATTAGTGCAGAACACAAGTCTGGTATATGTAATGAGTTGAGCATGATTTTACTGCCAAGGTTCTATATTCAGTTCAACCCATTTTCTTCATAATCTAAAACCCAGCTCTTTAGACACAAAAAGATCAGAAAGTCATGATATGGAGTGAAAACTCTCCAGTATAGAGAAGAGGCTCTTATTTCTTTTCTAAAATTGAAATCAATTGCAATGGCAAAAGTACTTCAGAAAAATAGCTACTCCCCCTGAGATGACTATACTTTTGTTATCTACTTTCAAAGCTGTGCAAGATATTATAATAGAACATTCATGCGACTAGCGCTTGCTATTAGTTGATATTTTGCCTGTCATTACCTCACCAATAATGTCCATTTCATATTTTTGAAACATGTTAATTCTAAAAATTAAGTGTTAATATGTGTTTCAGATATATTATGAGACATATGTTTAGAAATAATAGCAAATTTAACCACGTGATCAGCACAATATTGTAGGATTTCCAAAATTATACAATAAAAATGTACTAACTTGACTATGCAAATGGTAGATGACTTAAAGGAAAACCAAATATATAATGTGTTAAGGTTTTGGACCACCACAGTCTGTGATAAAATCTTAACCCACTGATATTTCCTCCATTCGTGTTTTACATTTACATTTACAGCATTTAGCAGACACTCTTATTCAGAGTGACTTACATTTTTTATTTCTGTACACCTGAGCAATTGAGGTTAAGGGGCCTTGCTCAGGGGCCCTGCAGAGCCAACGTGGTGGACCTGGGATTAGAATTAATGACCATCCAATCAGTAGTCAAACACCACTGAGTTACCCATTATCAACGTGTTTTGATGACGGAGGTGGAAAATTTATAAAACTCTAAAATCTCCCATACAGTATGGTATTCAGTTTGGTTGAAATCTAGTGACTGTGTGGGCTATTGCATACAGTTTACTCTGAAATTCTCTCAGTTGTAAATAAATAAATAAACAAACAAACAAACAAATAAATAAATAAGTAAATGCCTATTTAATCATTCCGTTTCTACATTCTTCCACTCATATTTAATTTGTTATTATAATTTTTGCATGATTTATTTTACCATGAGCAGATTTTCCCCAGATAATTTGGTTTAGAGATGAGCTGTTTATCTTTATTTAACCATTTTTTATGCTTTTGGGTGTGTTTTGGGTCATTATCCTGCTTTGATAGGTCATGATCTCTAATCATCACCTAGCTGTCTGACACTGGGTCAGACTTTATTGCTCGAAAATGGCTTATTGAAAATCTTCTGATTTCAGACCACAAAATATGTGCATAGAAACATCATGGTTTCTCCAGATTTGGGGAAAAAAATCACTGGAGCCATTTAATGTTTGTTTTTCCACTGTGAGATTTTATTATTTTTTTTTTTTTACTTTAGCCCCAAATCCTTTTTTTGTTTAGGCTGTGATGTGTGGTACAGGTTGAAGTCACTCAAGATTGTGTTAAGTGAGCTTCTTTAGATATCTTTAGATTGTATACAGTCTTTTCATCTGTTTTTTTTTCCCTGGGAGATTCCTTACATTTCCATAAGCTTAAAAACATTGAGAAATGTGGCTTCCAAGGTCTCTAGGGATAAAGGAGTCTTTTAATGTATCCCTTTGAAATGGATTGTTTTTCCGAGCACCTCACAGCTCTTTTCTTCACCATTTTCTCAAAGTAAGAAGAAATATTTAAGCATTAAATTTATCATTCATTGATAAGTTCATATCATGGTAGTGAGTTTAACGACAAACAAGAAGCTAGTTTTCTCAGATGAACATGATTTTAATTTAAAAGTGCACCAATAGTTTTATCATAGTTAATTTATTTTATTTTAAGAATTACCGTTTTGATGTGGGGGTGGGGGGCACGGTGGCTTTGTGGTTAGCACGTTCGCCTCACACCTCCAGGGTTGGGGGTTCGATTCCTGCCTCCACCTTGTGTGTGTGGAGTTTGTATGTTCTCCCCGTGCCTGGTAGGTTGCATGGTAGGCTGATTGGCATCTCTGGAAAATTGTCCATTCTGTGTGAGTGAATGAGAGTGAGTGTGTGCCCTGCGATGGGTTGGCACTCCGTCCAGGGTGTACCCTGCCTTGATGACCAATGACGCCTGAGATAGGCACAGGCTCCCCGTGACCCGAGAAGTTCGGATAAACGGTAGAAAATGAATGAATGAATGATTTGGTGTGTATAAGTGTAAAGCAGTTTTACTACCCAGTTTATTTTAGAACATACTCTATACATCCAAAGCAAGTGTGCTACTAAGTTTGACTTGTGACTGTAGGTCAAGAGTAAACTATGCTTTAAATGCCATGGAAGGCTTGGACTATTCCCTCTCTGAAAACCTGGCGGACATCTTTGTTTTTTTTTTGTGTTCAATCCTTAATCTGTTTCCACCTCTGCACACCTGTTCCTTGTGTCTCAATAATTGTCCTCCCTATATATACCTGTTGTATTTTGCTTGTCGTTTGCTGAGTCCTTGTTTTTTTGTGTGTCGTAATGTCCACTGATTTATGTTTTGTGATCTGTCATTTTAGCTGCCTTAATAAAGCCCCTTTCATGTTATCCCTGTATGTGGGTCTGATTCTGCTCTGTGGATACACCTGTTTATCTGACATTAAATCTATTGAGAGTTTAGATCAGCGGTCCCAAAATCCGTGGTCCAAGGACCATCATGAGTGATGCATTTTTACTTTTTTATTACAATGGTGGAAATCACAGGTGACCATTATCACGGGTATTAGGTTTTACTGAGTTTGTATAGTTAGTATCCTATTTCAGTGCATACTTGAATTAAATGGATTTAATCCAAAATTCACTAACTCAAAATAGGGAGAAAATACCATCTGACAGTTAAATGATTTTGGTCAGTGTAGAGTTCAGTAGAACAGCTTGAAACCACCAGGGTATTTTTGTACACATTTAATGTGATTAAATAAAAGAATGAATGTAATATTTAAATAGTTGCATTATGTTTGCAGCAAATCTGTGTAAAATATTTGAAAACCACAAGACTAGGTGACTTATATCTGACTAGGTAGCACTATGAATATGCCTTTCTTATTGTTAGTCATATGTCATGAAGAACAGGGCAAATGTTGTCTACCTCCTCAGTTAGCACAAGTCAACTCCAGAATAATGCAAGACATTTTATTTATCCCATGTTTTTAACTTACAGATTCAGAGTGTAGTTGCAGGAACTTGGATAATATTTTTAAGATGATCTATATGTTCAATAGCAATAAATAAATAAATAAATAAATAAATAAATAAATAAATAAATAAATAAATAAATAAATAAATAAATAAATAAAAACACTAAATAAAGGATCCATTGTTATTCATCATTCACTTTCTCAGTAAGATCGCAGTCACCTGGAATATTAAGTATTAATAGGCAACTCACTGTCTGTGGGCTGGACAAGTTTAAGGAGAGCATGCTGAATATTTTAATAGCTCAAGACTACCTACCTCACAGACTGACATGATTTTGCTTTTTGAAGCTCCAGAAGCACCTTCAATGTGATAGAGAAGCTATGCATTAAATATGCCAAAGATCTGGCTTAAACAATTAGCATTTCTTTGGTAAGAATGCTTTAGCTCTTCTACAGTTTGGTATGTTGACAGTTATGTATTCATACTTTTCTCATTCATTATCTGAGTATATATATATATAAATATATAAAGTAAATATATATATATATATATATATCTATATATCTATCAATAAATATATATATATATATATATATATATATATATAAATATATATAAATATATATATATAAATATATATATATATATATATATATATATATATAAATATATATATATATATATATATATATATATATTACTTTTTTCTTTGAGATTTTGCATGTTAGAGTAATTATTTATGGTTGGAATGATCCACTGGTGATACATGGTGCAGCCAACATTCTGTTTTGCTTTATAAGCTTATTATTTGTAATTTATAGTTACAGTGTCACTTTCACTTTAATAATGCTTTTAAACAAATAATTTTATGCATTTTCTCGTGTCACCTAGACCACTAAGTTTTTATAACAGTTCTCTCAAATGAGTTTGCAAATTTATATAGCCATATGCTCATTCATTCATTCATTCATTCATTCATTCATTCATTCATTCATTCATTCATTCATTCATTCATTCATTCATCTTCATTAAGCTCTTTGACCTGCTCACAAGAGACCAAGAGCCTTGGGAAGAATGGTCACAGTGCAGGATACCCAGAAATGAAGCCTAATTCATATTAGGGTGCTTCTGTAATAATAATATTATTATTATTATTATTAATAATAATAATAATAATAATAATAATAATAATAATAATAATAATGATGATGATGATGATGATGATGATGACGATGACGACGATGACGACGATGATGATCATCGTCGTCATCGTCATCATCATCATCATCATATAGCACACTCAGGCATGCATGCATTTCATTATACAGTTGTAATAATTTCTGACATGCTAAGAAGGTCTTCTAGATTCTTGGTTTTTGTTGACTTACTCAATTAAGATGAACCCAAAGAAGAAAAAAGGTTACCTAAATTGAAAGAGAGAAGAACATGTCATGGTCATGAAATGCAGCTATGCATCTCTTAGAAGTGTTGCCTCAATAAAAATAGATATATTGACAGCAGCCTGGCACTAGCTGTAACTATTGCAGGGCATATACTGTAAGTGGTTAAAATAAATAAATAAATAAACAAATAAACAAATAAATAAATACTGTTTTTTTTTTTAAACACAGGGTCAGATGTAAGTAAATGAGGTAGCATGAGGAAAAGTGAGGAAAGGGTTAGTAATGGTACTAATGAATATCCCTATGTCAGATCAGCTAAGCAACATGGAAGACGTTAATGGATCACAATTGGTTTACCCCAATGAAAATTTTGTACAGAATTTATATAAATGTATGTAATTAATCGATTTACAATTTTTCTTTTGGCAAAACCTATTCAGAATGGTACATGAGCCAACGTCTTCATTAGAAGTGAATGTGTGTAAACACATTTATGTACGTGTTGGCAGATTGTGGCAACATCTCCAAGCAGAATACATGGTGTTAATTTATACCCGGTTTTAAGATGCAGACAAAATCATGCAAAATACTGGCTGCTGTTCTTGCTTAACATTTTAATTTTGTTATTGAAATTTTTGTAATCAGCCAAACTTCACATTACACAACCGCTTTTTTATCATTCCTTAAATGTAAATACTGTACAAGAAAAATGTGCATTGTACCCCAACACATTCACAACATTTAAACTGAACATTTAGACTCATATACCAGTTTTGTACAGAAAATAATGTTTCTTTCATGCACAATGCTGCCTAATTGTACCTGAAAATGGCTGCTAGGACATCAAGACTATTATTCCATGAAGAATGCATATGTAAAGTCCAATAGTACAACACATAGGATCTTAAAGAAATCAGCATTTCTTCGACCTAACATAAATACAACATAGAAGACGCATGGTGAGTATGTACACTAATTTAGTGTGGCACGTAGATCTGTTCAGAAATTACACGTTTATTTTAGTACGAGTGCACAGAGATGGTCACAGAAAGTGAAAGTGACGTGACATACGGCTAAGTATGGTGAGCCATAGTCAGAATTCGTTCTCTGCGTTTAACCCATCCAAAGTGCACACACAGCAGTGAACACACACACACACACACACCCGGAGCAGTGGGCAGCCATTTATGCTGCGGCGCCCGGGGAGCAGTTGGGGGATTCGGTGCCTTGCTCAAGGGCACCTCAGTCGTGGGCCGACCCGAGACTCGAACCCACAACCTTAGGGTTACAAATCAGACTCTCTAACCATTAGGCCACGACTTCCCCAAATGTTAATGTTTTAAATGAAATTCAGGATTGTTAAATAGCATTTAAATATTAGGAAGTGTAATACTGATAGATATTTCAGAGGTCTGTGTATGTAAAGTGCTTCTGAGGCTGTAGCAGTTGATATTCTAAGATGAAAAACCACACCATCCAGATGTATCTATTTAATTTCTTTTATCTGTATACATGGTCCACAGACTGATTCAGTGAAATGAGGTGTAGTTTATTTGCCAGTGTGTTTTGCCTTTCATTTTTTATATTTACTTTTTTAGAACAGTGTTCATATTTGCTTCCTACTTCCAAATTTCCCCAAAAGAAAACCCATCACACTTTTAGCTTCCACAAATTACATAGCTGTTAGATCATAGTAAGAGGTAATAATAAAAAAGAAAAAATCTATGTGCCACTGGCACCAGTTCTGCAACTATAATAAGAGAAGAGGGAGAAAAGGGAAAACTGTATATACATAACTACATACTTTAGAGAGAGACAGAGATATTTATATCTTTTCAAAAGAGTCCATGCTGTGTAGCCTTAATGACATTAGGTCACTAAGGCTTGCCTGTGAGTAAGCTAATATATACACACGGTAGACTTGGTGATATTAGTAAGCTTGACATAATAACATAAAATTGATCATTATAAATGACCTGATTCTGTACGGAGTTTGTAATCACTCATTCATTCATTCATTCATTCATTCATTCATTCATTCATTCATTCATTCATTCATTCCTTTTCTACCACTTATCCGAACTTCTCGGGTCACGGGAAGCCTGTGTCTATTTCAGGCGTCATTGGGCATCAAGGCAGGATACACCCTGGACGGAGTGCCAACCCATCGCAGGGCACACACACACACTCTCATTCACTCACACTCACACACTACGGACAATTGTCCGAGGGAGATGTCAATCAACCTACCATGCATGTCTTTGGACCGGGGGAGGAAACCGGAGTACCCGGAGGAAACCCCCGAGACATGCAATCTCATGCAAACATGCAAACTCCACACACACAAGACGGAGGCGGGAATTGAACCCCCAACCCTGGAGGTGTGAGGCAAAAGTGCTAACCACTAAGCCATCGTGCCCCCCCCCAGTTTGTAATCAATAACAGTAAATATTTACATAGCAGTAAATATGAAATTCTCTGTGTCGAAGAAACCTGGCCTACTGATGATGTGTATCGACAACCAGCAGTAAGTGAAATATCCAGAGGCGCTTGGTTGTTGTTGGTTGTCACTCTCATCTAACACACAAGCTATATTCATAGGGTGTGATTTTGCCAAATCTACCTTGGACGCTGGCACAGCCAGAGGCGAAATTTCGGTCACACAGCCCACTACACTTCAAATGTGTTTCTTGCTTCCAAGAGAATATCTAAAACCCAGTTATTATACAAGCTGGTCAAGAGGGCACTTGTACAACCAGAAGGCAAATGGGCAGAGACTCAAAATCTCTCTGGTGTCTATTTCCCTGAATGATGCGTTCTCATGACCTTTTAATTATAAGATCATGACTTGTAAAACTTGTGTAAACATACAATTGATGCTTGACATTATGAAAGTGAAATAATTAGAACAAGCATCTGAAGACACATTACAATCAATAGCCTTCCAAAACCTAATCCAGAGAAACAATTCACATCACTAGCAAACGAAAGGATAGAAAGGTTAAGACCAGATTTAGCATTTAAATCTTTTCTTTACAAAAAAAAAAAAAAAAAAAGCAAACAAGGCAAACATACTCATTAGTTTCTCATGACAGAGTTATTATTGCTGTTTCTATTATTACTATTGATTCAATCATTTATCCTCTTTAGCATTGTGGCAACTACATGCATGTTTTTAGGAGATGGTATTATTCTGATTATTATTATTATTATTAATATTAGTAGTAGTAGTAGTAGTAGTAGTAGTAGTAGTAGTAGTAGTAGTAGTAGTAGTAGTAGTAGAAGTAGTAGTATTAGCAGTAGTAGTAGTAGTAGTAGTAGTAGTAGTAGTAGTAGTAGTAGTAGTAGTATTAGCAGTAGTAGTAGTATTAGCAGTAGTAGTAGTAGTAGAAGTAGTAGTATTAGCAGTAGTAGTAGTAGTAGCAGTAGTAGTAGTAGTAGTAGCAGTAGTATTAGCAGTAGTAGTAGTATTAGCAGTAGTAGTAGTGGTAGTAGTAGTAGTAGCAGTAGTATTAGCAGTAGTAGTAGGATTAGCAGTAGTAGTAGTAGTATTAGCAGTAGTAGTAGTAGTATTAGCAGCAGCAGTAGTAGTAGTAGTAGTAGTAGTAGTAGTAGTAGTAGTATTAGCAGTAGTAGTAGTAGTAGTAGTAGTAGTAGTAGTAGTAGTAGTAGTAGTAGTTATTCTTATATTCTTATTCTTAGTTATTAATATATTGAATAATATATTGAGATTCATAATGACAAACTGTCCTTTAGAATATTATGCAAACTAACAGAAAACGCTCTCTGAAATCTGAACAAAATTCCTGCCATACGATAGTTTTGATGTTGACAAAATGCTGCAATAAAACTCCCTGAATGGTCTCAGTGACACATCAGCACAACAGTAAAATGAATTGCTTCATATCCATGAGGCAATAATGTCTGAACTTGATCGACTCCCACGAGGTAAACAGTAGAATGGTTGCATTTAGTGGGGGTAATAAAGCAATCATTCTTCTTTGAACTGAACAGCCATGTTTACAGATTCAAAAAACAACTATTAAACTATAGGACACCACTGAAGTGGTGAAGTAAATACATTTGAGAAACAGCTGTATAAGGGTATAAGGCTGAAAAACAGCATCATTAACGGCATCCTTGGTCATGAATATGAGAGCGGGTTTTTTCTAAATATGTACTTTCAATTATCCTCTTTCATGTGAAAGATTCGTACTAAAGTTGTTATGACACATACAATGCATGCATAAGTATTCACCCCTTTGTTCTTCTCATGGCAACATTAAAATTGAGAGGTTGCAAAGCCACAGGCGTAAATACTTGTTTACAAAGAAAAAAAATCTATACATATTTTGTATGCAAAATTTTCATTTTTGTATGTTTACTTTAATATCATAGCCTATCGTGTGTGGATTAATGACGTATTATGCAAATGAATTCAAATTTGGTATCAGGTTGTTAGTTCAAGGAATGCTGTGCAAGTCACTTCAGAGCTTCAAAACACTGTTTCATCTTTTGAGGATTCAGTGTTTGTAGAGAGCAGAACACTACAGGTTTTATGACAATGTATACCGAAGCTCAGTTGTATGTCAGTTCACTTCAGGCAGCAGGAAAAATATCAGCATTCCGTGAGTGCAACAAGCCAAGAACACAAAAGCAAATCAGAAAAAGCAACACCAGCAAAAACGATAGACACGACACTAAAGCAAAATTAGAAAGCCATCAACTTTATCAGCAAACAGAATATATAGGTCGTTATTGAGTCTAATTTATTGCTGATTATATCCAGAGTATCCTACGGAAAAAGAATTTCCTTCAATTGGGAAAAAAATCAGTTGGGATCAATTATTTTATCTGCATAAGCCTTTGGGCACTGTATTTAGTGTTAGCTTTATATGAATGTCCAAGAAAATGAACACAAATAAAAGCATCAGTAGATCTACTTATCTTCATATATCCTCTTAGTGTAAACATCCTCCAGCTCTGTTTTCAAAGTTAACAAGGACCCTCCCTTCCACTTTCAAGTGAATATTGAGACGTTTCAGAATTCGATGTTGCATTGTCTGAATCTGCTGTTGCATTTTGCAAGCTGTTTTACAGGCCATTGTACACAGTCTAAAACAGAACCTACATCCTGTAGTATCTTTAAGTACAACTTAAGGTTTTTGCTTAGTAATCACTTTATAAAAGAAAAAAAAATCAATTCAGGAAGAAGACAGTCCCCTGAGGGCTGAAGCTCAATCTGCACATTTTATATCACATTTTGTTCCTGTTTACTGATTGTGACCTTCAGGACGATGCCGCTAGTCTCCTGTGGCAGTGATGCTGCAGGCCTGTAGCCATAAACATCAGGGATATTCGGTCTGTGTAATGGTCCTTATAGGAATTCAAATCACAACGAGCTGAAAGTTTAATTTCAAGCTTAATTACAGTTCATGCTTAGCTGATAGCACTTGTGGTGAATCCCCCATTTGATACAAAACTCACAGGGATTTTTAATCATGTTTAGAGAGTGTAAAAAATGAAAACAACAACAACAACAAAAAAAAATCCAAGAACACTGTTAATTGCTTGTATATCATTAATAACGGAAATATTCCGTTGCTGTTCTCTCTATATTAGGTGACTGAGGATAGAGAGTGGCTTTGTTGACACAAGGAATAAGAGCTGAGTGCCATGTTTCTGTAATTGCTTTAGATCCTAAGTAGAAACCACATTGGGCAGCATGGATTTACTTCTGCACAGCCACTTATCGTATGTGGATTAAAGCGTCTCAATGACCAGGAAAGGATACTGCCACAAGATCAAATTTAAGTCTGCATAGGTCATCCACACACACACACACACACTCACACACACACACACAAACACACACCTCTATAAGCAAAACTGAAATGTTGTGATTAATCCTACTTCGCATGCACACATCCTGTAATTTTCAGTCATCCTGCAGGAAAAAGAGAAATCATCATTTGTTCCCCCTTTAGCACACAAGCATTATCATCAGCTGCAGGCTGGGGTTACGTGAAACGCAAAGAGAGATAGGGCGAGAGGGTGAGGAATAGAGAGAAAGACACAACCAGAATATTCATAGCCTTCTTCATTCCTATTCGTAGAGCGAGACAAGCATGGATAAAACTCAGCCATTCTCCCAGAATGTCCTTGAAGATGACGACTTCTGGACACATTGTTTCCACTGTCTGATTCAATAAAAGCTAAAATCATCTACAATCTCTAACGAGAATGCTGTATAGTAGTGTGTTTTATGTGTTCCAGATAGTATAGTGCATATACTAAAACTAGATCACCATTTGTCTGCGAGCTATAATATGCATGCAGTGTATGCAGCCAAAGGCCTTTTTTTTTATTATTATTGTTGTTATTATTCCAGCAGTGATCTTAATACATCACAAAATATTCACATCTTAATTAGGTGGTAACTAAAGAATGCAAAAAAAAAAAAAGCTTTTGGTTCATTAAATTAGTCAGTTTGAACATGCATTGTGTAAGAATTAAAACTACTTGTATTTATCTTCTTAATATAGTAGATCCTGTGCATCCTCAGTGCTATTGGACATCCAGCGTAAAACCCGAGCCAATCAATATATGTGGATTAATGATCGGCAGAGGCGACCCATAAAGGGAGCAGCCAAAAGAAAAAACATTAACCCATCACTGAGTGAAGCTCATAATGACTAATATCAACCAACATCTTAATGAATTTGTTTGATGCAACTAACTGCCAGAAATCAGGAGTCAAATTTGAATTCATTATGTTTCATTACTGTTATTTATTCACCTTCACCCACTGATTATCCACATCAATTCAATTCAAATGTATTTTTTATAGCCCTTTTTAAAATTGATGTCATCTCAAAGCAGCTTTACAGAACATAAAAAAAGAACAAATTTATTATTTGTTCTCTTTATAAAGTATGTTATTATAAAGAATAATATAAAGATTAATATAATACAAAAATTCAAGATTAATATTAGATCTATTTAAATGTGTTTGTATTTATCCCCAATGAGCAAGTCTGAGGTGACTCCCTTGTTCCCAATGATCAAGTCTGTGGTGAGGAAAAACTCCCTTGAATGGTAAAGGAAGAAACCTTGAGAGGAACCAGACTCAAAGGGGAACCTCATACTCATTTGGGTGACACTGGAGGGTGTGATTATAAATATACATAAATATATAAGTATTTATATATTTATGTACTCCATTCCATTGTACATACACATTGAATTAAAGAATCATGTTTAATTTAGCATCAATTTAGCCAGTCTGTCTAGAGTGCATGTTTTAGGACAGCGAAAAGAAACCTAACAACCCAGAAGGAATTCATACAGACATGTGAAGAACATGCAGAACTTTAACAAGATCCAGATGGGTCCAGACGAAGACTCTGATTTTTATGATGCATCAGTGTTACTCACTGAGCCACTGTACCACCCTGGCTAATTTGTGTGGATTTTATTTATTTTTTTTTTATAATAATAACAGATTGAATAGATAGTACTCAATGCAGATGCATTTCATTAAACTTGTAAACAAATGACAATTACTGTGTTCATTTCCTTTAAGTTGTATTAATGCCGCATTCATAGTTTTGCTATGTTAACTGTTGTACATATTTAAAAAGAATGTAGAAATGATTACATTAAGGAACTTTAACGTAAAGCAATACTTATACCATAGTCGATATTTACGTCAATAGGTTTTATTGACCATCCTCTCCACAACCAACAGTAAAACAAACAAGATGATAGACATGTCGGGTAGGTGATAGTCTACAGAGATGGGGATTTGTACGTAGAGTGATGAATATTCATTTGTACCTGTTTATAGTCGTTCATTATAAAGCTATGTCCTTTGCGACCAGCATCACTTGAGTAAGTTTAATAAGTGACAGTGTAATAACATCCATTTCATCATGACTTCATCTAGCATATTTAGGCTCCTTTGTTCTGTGCAACTGTACTATTGAAATGCTACTGTAGCATGACGGAGCTGGAAAACCGTGAAGAAATTTAATTGGCAATTTTTATTCACAATTATTTCCATATTTCATTTTGTTTGCTAAACTCTGGGAATGCTCAAATGCCCTAATTTTCTGTTAAAATAGAAAAACCCCTAAATATCAGAGGCTAGCAAACATTTTGCTAATCCACCTCAAGCCATGCTGCTAGCTGTAAGTCATTTGTGTACACCACTCTGTCCTGTGTCCTAATGGAGCACAGCTTTGGATGTAAAACAAGCACTCTCCATTGGCTGTCTCTTAAAACCCACCTTGTTCAACTTGCAGAGCATTTGCTTTTTAAATCATAGCATGTCCCAAAGATTGCAGCTCTGTGACAACAGACAACTAATGATACACTTGCTATGCCACCGGGAAGTGTGGGTAGTGTGACTGTAATGTGTGTGTTTGTGTGTGAGAGAAAGAGACAGAGACAGGGAGAGATGTGCTGCAGCATAGAAGCATGTGAATCGTGCTACAACAGACATAGTGTGTTGAAAATTATTCCAACATAAATGTTTCCAAGTGTGCACATAGAGGCATATACTAGGTGTGCTCAGTCTATCAAAATTATACCACCACCACCACCACCCCCCCAGCTCAACTAATCCCCTGTAGTGTCATGACATACTTCATGCTTTTGACAAGGAGTAGGAGATTAGCATGTGACACCTCACTGATCTGCAGCTCGTAGAAGAAAGAAGCCTTTAGAAGAGTGGCAGAACTACAATAAGATGTAATATCTTATAATAAATGTCAGACTCTTTACTCATAAACATCATGTTCTCATAAACAATATTACAAGCCCTATTCTAGCATCAGATTTCCTTTGTATTTATGGTGATGGAATCCAGAGAAGCAGATTTTACATCAGCAAATATATCAAATATCAAAAATTATATGAGCAATACTACAGGCCATATCACAGTAGCAGATTTTATTTTTAATTTAATTCAACCTAATGTGTTTGTATAGGGTTTTTAAAAATAAACATTGTCTCAAAGCAGCTTTACGGAAATATAGAAACACAGAAGAAAATTTGATAAAATAAAGTTTAACCTTGAGATGGACTAATCTCAGAGGGAAACCCATTCCCTTTTGGGTTATAATTGACAGTAACTAATGGAAATGTAACTGCAAACGCTTCAAACATTGGAAGTGGCATTATATGAAAGTCTTATTCATGGTAATACTTTATTTATGTATAAGTAAGCAAATAATCTGTTTGTACAACAATACAGATACCATTTATAGCCATTATTTATGAGTATTAGAGAATTAGATGTTAATAAAATAAAAAAATAACTCACCTCTGGCTGCAGTTGCTTTTGGAATAAATCTTCAACGGTGCACATCATAATCCTGATATTTTTGACATTCTAATGTAAAAAGTGTTCACAATCTCAAAGACTGTTGGTCAAAAGAAATGTCAAGATTTGCCTGTTGGAAAATGTCTGGGCTTGTAACACATTATGGTTCTTGGATTTTAACTACTCCATTGGAACAACTGCAATGTTTTGTGAGTCCATTCTACTCCAAGTCCCAGATTTGAAAAGGTTTTTCTATTAAGACTGCCTGATTTACAGCTATTGATCATGGCTATGTAGAAAATGTGAAAAGACTTATTTAACATTCATTTACAGGGATGTTAATTCTTTAAAATATGAACAAGCAGATGCATTAAAAATCTTGAGTTGTTTGCCTTGTGTATTTTGGAGAGAAGATAGAAATGACTACAATAAGGATTATCCATAATTAGGTTACTGGAGGAGGCAAGATGATGGCTTGTTGAAATGGAATCAGTGATAGTGGTCTAATTGGAGGACTGTAGCTAGGGAGCAGTATCATTCTCTTTATCTGTTGGCTTCATCAACATGAGAGTTGTTTAACTAAGCTATTATAAGGGCTGTGTATTTATTCTTGGGTAGATTAAGAATTTTTTTATTTTTTTATTTTTTGGTTGTTTTCTATTTTTGCAATATTGTTGATAAAAATCATGGTTAAAACTCTCTGCTGAAGTTGTCTATAATGATTTAGTTGAATAACTGTACACAGTATTTAGAAAGCTCAACAAGGCTTCAATGGCTAGTATAGTGTGGGCATGTTTATCAGCATGAGCATTTGTATTAAACCTTCACTGAGAGTGGACCTCTTTGGTATAAATTTAAGGCCTTTGTTGAACACAGAGCTCTAGAAGTTAGTTCCAGATCGTTAGGTGATGAATTTTTGTCTGTACTGTGTTGCAAGCTTTTGTGTTGTTTTTGTCTTTATTTTTCCTTTATCATGAGTAGAATTTAAAAAGCATATCACAAACAACATTATGTACATTTCCTTTAATGATGGTTCTGTATGAAATTCACAGACTCTATAAGCTACCCGCTGCCGGTTTACCTCAAGATTAAAAAGAGTGACCTGTAGTAATGGGTGATGCCCATCATCCCGCCGTCTTTTATAAATATATAATTTTTTTCTGAAAAGGACTTCCTTTGAACACTTAACCTATGCACACTTTGAAAATGGCAGTGAGTTTCATTATTTAATGCAGGATCCAAAATCACTTCTAATTTTAACCCATAAATGTGGCATGCCTGCTATTGTTCACGTAGCCGCTGCCGATAATTTTCACAGATGTGAAAATATGTTTCCTTATGTTTCCTTACATATCAAATTAGTTCTGGATTTATTTACCAAGCAAGGAAACATAAATCCAGAACTAATTTGATATGTAAGGAAACATATCAAAATAGGAAAATGGCATGCTTATGACTTCTCATTTACTGTAGTTGGATGCTTTTTTTATGGATGGTGGCCAAGTGGAAGCACAGATTGAGGTTTTGGGAGAGAGGTTACAGAGTTTCACTAGATTTCACTAAAGTACCGTTTTCCCCCTAACAAGAAAGTGCAGCCTCCATTTGTGTGACACTTTTCAAAATGTGTCCTTTCTTTAGTTAAGACGTTGCTTGCTGCTACACTTCACTTGTCATTGTCAGCTTGTTATACAAATTCTTTCTCTGCTTTAGTCTTAATAAGTTGAGCATCCTCACCCAGTTCCAGCATGGTGAATGTATCATTGGCCATGTGATTGCAAAATATGCAAAATGCAAAATGCATTGGAAACATGTCCTGAAATTGGTATCTGGATACCTTGTAAGGTCAATAATACAATGTAAATCCCTCCACAGTCTGGTTTAACTTTTATAATTGTTTTTGGCAGCATTGATGTCTGCTTTAACATAACACCCCACCCCACTATATTTTTTTTATCAGGTTGAGCTGAAACCTGAGGATATTGAGTATATTAAGCAAGAACATTTGATGCGTTTCAGAGGAAAGAAGCTTGGAAATCAACCCACTGCACCAATAGGATTATCAAACTATATTTAGATGTCAATAATCTCAATCATCCAGACACTGTTGTAAATAACGATTTAAAATTAAGACCCAGGTACCTGGTGTTACAGAGTTCAACATTTCCATTAGTGATTTGCAAAGCTTAGATCTGTTAAGGTTACAATGCACGCTGCTGTTTTATAAGCTTTAAGTCTAACGTTTCCGATAACTCAATAATCCAAGTTAAAAATTCCTACATTATCTATCTGTGACAATAATATAAAACATGCATCTATTAAAATTTGCTTCAGAGAAAAAAGAAAAAAAAATACAAAACACTTTTCATTTGTACTTGAAATGGAAGGCCTAGCTAGCAGTGCTTGATTAGCAGATAACTCACAGTATGTTACACTTGATTATACAGCAGCACTATTGTGCTTCTTTTTCATTTCTTGATGTGACTGATGAGACTTAATCAGCCCTGCTTCAATCAATGGTAGGGTCAAAATAGAAAAAAAAAGAAAGAATATTACAAGGTCTTCACACAATCATTTCCTATGCAGATCAGTATGTGTAATGAGGCTCCTGTGAATTAAAACTGATCAGTGCAATGACCTGCAAACAGTTGGTGACTCAGTGCAGCACACAAAAGTTTAGATGCTGAATCTGAAAACCTACTCAGTGCAAGAGTTCAGTCTCTTTTAGATATTGCCTTCATTGATTATTGAATCTTTTCTGAGTGAATGGCCTAAAATTGGTGCAATGTCTGACTGTGCTGCATTACTGAATCAACAAAAGTTAAATCAAGCCTCCTATTTTTGTCAAGCAGTTCAACCAGTGATGCCTGATAATATAGGACATGAGCTCCACTGGGATTTCTAATAAACATGTAGAGTTTGCAAACTAAAATATTAGCGTGTTTAAATATGCTTTTAATAAATAATTCTGGGTTGTAAAGAAACCAAGACCCCTCTGCTGGGTAAAGACTGAACAGAATTTTATATCATCTTATGTGTATTATGAAGAGACATCCATGGCATTCTATTTTTTATGCAATGTGTTCCTTTGAATGCTGGAATATTTAGTCCTGCGGATCATTGTTACTACAACTACAACCACTAAAACCAACACCACCAAATAACAAATAATTGTACAAATTAACAAACAAGACATTGTATATATTTTAAAAATAAACTTAGCATGTATAGTAAATTGTACGATAATGGCAATGCTAAGTATATTTTAAAAATAAACTTAGCATGTATAGTAAATTGTACGATAATGGCAATGCTAAGTGGGATGTGGTACCTTAGTGGTTAGCGCATTGGACCACTGATCAGAAGTTTGTGAGTGTGAATCCTTGGTCCACCAAGTGCAAGGCCCTAAACCCTCAAATGCTCAGTTGTATTAAAAAAATAAATAATGTAAGTTGCTCTGGATAAAGTTTGCCAAAATTTAATAAATAAAAATTACATTAAGAAATTAAAGTGAAAAATCTAACACAAATATTTGACTGTCATCTACATGCTGGGCCATCATGTTCCACCAAAAGATATAAAGATATTCCCTCAGTCTGAGAGTTTATGATGGTAGAAGAGAGTGCTGTCTAACGCATCACTCCAAAATCTCCCACAGGTCTTCAATTGGGTTGAGATCTGGTTAGTGTGAAGGTCATAGCGTATGATTTGCATCATTTTCATTCTCATTAAACCATTCAGTGAACCTTTGTCCCTTTGGATATGGGCTTGAGTCATCCTGGAAGGCACCACTACCATAAAAATAGAATTGTTTCATTATAGCATATAGGTGTTCAATCAGAAAAAAATTAAATATAGGGACTTACAATGAAGTTCATTGTGCTAACTAATTTCCTCCATGTACAGTATTTGACTATATTCTACCACATATATATTTATATTATATGTACACTATACATCTCTAACTAACTTTCAATTCTCTTTCAAACTCAATCTCAGTTACAAAGGATAAAATATTCTTTTGTAGTTCCTGTTGTAAATGTTTACTGCACAATAGTCCCACATTACTTAAAAGACTCAATTGCATGTAGACACAGATTCTCGAGTATCATATTCCTGCTTGTGAAGTGAGCATGAAATGGTCTCGCATGAGTACACTTTAGATCTGTGAGCACTGAGCCACAGGGACCTCCTATCACTAAGGTCTACAATTTGCTCCCAAGTATGAGATTCATGGCACCTTCATTACGACCCAGTCTAAGGTTGGGACACACAGCATGGGAGAAAGCAAAGGGTTAAGTACAAAGCGAAACGGAATATGTACAGTATGTGATGACCCTGAGTCACCAAGAATGAGTCGTACAACACTCTAAGAACAGATTTTCAAAGAAGGTAAATCAGTTGTTGTATTACACAGAAAAGAAACAATCACCTTTTTTTTTAGCTACTGTAGATTTATGCTGCATACAGGGGAAAAAATGTCTGTTACTCACTGATTCACACCTGCTCCCCTGGGTGTTTGACGTCAGAATGACTGGAGCACTGCTGAAGGTGATATGCATGGTTCCTTATTCCACTCTTTAAACTTTAATGAGGCTCCAGTTCCCATTAGCAAGGCTTGGGAAATCAAGAGAGAAAAGAAAAGACTGAGGGAAAAAAAAAATCTATGCAACAGTTGCTGCACATATCCCTGCAGAGGTTGGATGAAACAAAATATAATTTCTTTGTTACTGTATTTCACAGCAAAATCCCAAGGGTCAAAAAAAAAAAAAAAAAATGAATTGAGTTCATTTGTGCCCGATTCGACATACATGAATTCTTTAGGTGTTAACTCAACACTAGGGATTCCGTGGTGTTAGGTGAAAAAAAAAATCCAAAATAACTTATTACAATTCAATAATTAAAAAAAAAAATAAAAATAAATAAATCTTCCATTTAGTGCATTTTCAAACTTGAATACATTTCTCTAAAATGATATATTCATAGTCATCAGGTGACTTTTTTGCATTCTACAAAAATGCACATGAAAGACCTGATACTATCATGGCAATCTGTGGCTATGCACACTTTGAATTCACCAAGAATTTAAGTATTATGATATAATGCAACTTAAAAGAACTCTAATAAGCTATATCAGAATGATTATCAATGTTGCTAACATTTGAGCAAATAGGAACTTTAGACATTTGAAACTGTACTCCAACTTAACAGAATATCGATCTAGGTGAGTAATTGCACAAATAACTTTGGTACATTTTTAACCACTTTAGTATTCTTCATCGGTAAATATGGGTCAAGCATCAAACCAAATCCAGCTTAACTCTTACAGACAATGTGACCTAGGCATTACCCAGGAGAATAGAGATCAGTTCTAAACACATGTGCATGCTGTCCAATAATTTTATAGTCACAAAGACTACAATCTTCTAAACGTACAAGGAAAGTAATTTACTACCTGACTGAACTGTTAAAACTGGTGCAGTCAATAAACCTCCTGTCAATGTCTAGATAGTCAAGCTAAACAAATTTCACCCTATTTTAATTCCAACCTTTGTTTTCTTCAAAGGAAGCAGTGAGTAAACATTTTTAGTTAGTCTCCTTTTCCCTTGTATAAAGTATTTTTCTTTTTTACCCCCCTACAATTTGCTGCCATTCCTGTCTAGAGTGTTAAATAATTCTGAAAAGGACAAAAAGAACCAAAGACTTTCATGTCAGGAAACAAAGCCATACATAAATTCTACTGAAATTCAACTAACAAATATAGCCAAGAATATAACCTTATCTCTGAAGCTTTAGTTTAAGATCTACCTTTGCACCTTGGCCATCATATTTAGCATTGTAGAATTGTGAAATGTCTTCTTTCAGCATATTGCTGTCAAGAGATCTATTATCTTTTGTGCTCGTTGAGAGGACTCCTGTCGGACGCTTCCATTTGTAAGGAGCTCTTTGCAGCCTCTCATCATCAGAGATTGAGAGGCACAATGAGCAAGGGGGAGGAAGAAAGTAGGGTGCTGTCAAAATGGCCTGCCATGCCTCAGCGATATAAGAGGCACTTCTCCTCCTCTTGATGGCCAGGATGGGGTCTAAAATACAGCTAAGAAGGACTGGAGAGGGAACAAGGTCTGCTACTACCAGGAAAACAACATCTCTAATGAAGATTACCAGAGCAGGCTTTTCATCATAATATCAGTTTGCACAATATAAACATGGCTACTTTGCATAACCATAACAGTGTAGAGGAGTAAATGATATACTTTTAAATGACAAAAGAAAGTCAAGTTATTTAATAAGTACTGCTGAACAACACTTGACCAACATAACTGCAGTTGTCCCAGAGTAAGTGGGGGGCACAAATAGCAATAGTCTGATTACAATAAGGGAGGATGCCCTTTTCTAAACTTCAATGCCATTATCATTCACCCATAGTTCACTCACATCTACATCTCAGATATAATTAACCATACATGTCCAATGCATTCGAGACCAAGTAGTTTATGATGCCATTGTTTCAGCTATGATACTTTCTCCCATCTGTAGGGCATTGACTATTTTAATGACAAGCGTTCAGGCTGTTTCTGGAATCAGCATACTTGATGTTTGAACACAATCCACACATCTTTCAATATTAAACAGATCATACTAAAACAGGTCAGCCCTGCGGTCATCAAAGTCATCTATGTGGTAGGAAGAGTCAATTGAAAATATTGAAAAGTCACCAACACTGCTGGCCTGCATAATTGATTTAGTTAAAAATGATTGTCCAATTTCATAAAATTAACCCCTCATCACACCAATGATCATTGCATGGGAATTAAATTCTTAGTTATTTCCATTATATATTTCATTACACTACAGTAATATAATAGACTATATATGTAAACTTGTTTATTCCGATCTTCAGATGTCCACTTGCCATGTGGTTGGATATGTGATTGAAAGTCCACTCAGCCAGTTTGTGTGATCATGTTCCCACTGCAGGCTCAGATTCTTTGCTGACAGGAGCAGAGCCTAATGTTATCTTCTGCTGTTGTAGCCCACCTTAAGGTTCTGAGTTCTGTACATTCTGAGATGTTCTCCTGCCCACCATGATTGTAAGAAGTGATTACTGTACACGTCATGTCAGCTCGAACCTGACGGTATATTCCTCTGACTTCTGATCAACAAAACATTTTCAGTTCTGACGGAGGAAATGTTATTCACCGGATGTCTCTTATTTGAAGAACCATCATGTGCAATCTCTAGAGTATATTTATGTCGAACTAGTCCATCAGGCACCAGCAACCATTACATGGTTAAAGTCACAGAGATCACATTCTCATTCTGATGTGTAATGTGAACAGCTAAAGCTCTTGACCTGTATATGCACACTTTTATGCATTGCACTGCTGCAACATAATTAGCTGATTCAATTACTGCATAAATGCGCAGGTGTACAGACATTCATATGAAGCTGGCTGGTGACTGTATAACAGCTTTAGTCATAGACTAAAACATTGTATACACTTCAAGGTCCTTGAATTTTTCTTTTTTTTTATATTGGAAGGCATACATACTCCAGTAATGCAAAAAATGCTGAAATAATACTGCACTTATGAAAAGTGAACTCAGTAGTCATTTTGCATTTCCTATTCAGGTAATATTGTTCATATGAGCTCTTGATAATTGAAGCTTATTTTATTGCACCACTATAACCGCCCTTACCCAACCCACCACTCGGGGTCCCTCCACCTTCTCCACCCTCCTTGTAACATTAGGACATCTTAAGCAATGGGCATTTACAGTTTTACAGTTATTACTCTTCAGGTCTATAAAATAAGGTTGAAGAAGTTTCCTTAGGATGGAATATTGTGAAAGTGACTTTCAGTCAAGGCTGATGCCTTATTAAATGTGGCATAAAATCATATTTATTTTATTAAGTGACTTTGGTGAAGAATAGAAATTTTCAGATTTAGAAATTAATTCCATTTGTAATAGCTTTTTGTTCATGGCTACTAAAGTAAGATTGAAAAAAAATGTAATGACATTCATCACGTATGTATGCATCATGTATTTACTTGTAAATTAATCAATTAAAAAATAAAAAGTCAAATGCTTTGAGGTGTTTGGGTGCATAATGCACTTAGCACGTCTGCTACCTCTGTGCTGGTTCATTTCCATACTATTCATTTCCAATCTATTACCAAATGCAAGCGGTAAGCTAGCAATTTAACGTTAGCCGACATGTAGGGATCACCTGGTACTCTCTGCATAAAGCAACTGGACCTCATTAAACACTTGAAACATAGAGTAAATGCAGAACAATGAATATATTCTGTTGCTATACAATCACAGTCAAGTAAGCTGAATAAACTATTAATCCTAAATGTGTATCTTTTTCCGAATCAATGTATGACATAGTTGCATTCTTTTATTGCATTACAATTCAGTCGTAGTGTGTGTGTGTGTGTGGTGGTGGTGGGGAGTGTATACATTAAATTAATTTCTCAGACTGCTCAATACTTAGATTCATGGCTTATTGACGGAGCCAAAAGGCATAGAGAAAATGAGAACCTTGCAACTAAAAGGTGTTTTAAGCAGTCAGGAGATTAACTTGAAAGTGAAAATGGGTTTTTCGACTCAGTCATATACAAGAACGAAAAAGACTTGAGGCACACGATAAGGATTAAAAGAACAACAACTAAAACAGAAAATAAGAGAATAACTAAGACAATAAACATAACATGAATAAATCAGCAAACATTACATAGTGCTCAAACCTGCGTTATGTTGTGGTCCTGTCTTCACCACTACCATATCATTGATTTGTTACCTGATTGTGTTCACCTGTTCTTTATTTACTTCTGATTTGTTTGTTTACTCATACCTCATTCTGTCAATTTATCACCGGGAAGTTTATATCAAGACTCTGAGTCATGTTTTTGCCTGTGTTTTTTCTTTAATTATGGAATATCCTTGTTTAAATTTGCCTGCCTGTGCTGTGTGACCTCTGATATGGGCTTGGTTTATGATTGCTGGATATGCCCCAATAAAGCATACCAAATTTATGGTGTGTACTTTACAAGAGTGCTTTTCAACAAATATTTGATAGAAGGGTTCAAGGAAAGTCATAATAGAATATTATAACTTTGGTTAACTTGTTTTCCTTTTCCCCTCAAATGTCTTTGTTTGAATTTTTTTTTACTTATTAAATGACTTCTTATATCAGGTTTTCTCTATCTAGGTTTTTTCTACATACGGTATGACTGTTTTTAGCACCATAGCAGACAGTAACACTAACCACACTAACTCAAACCCATAGTATAATATAAAGGTGTAAGAATACAGATACACAGATAGACAGAGAGGAATAACTCCCTGTTCTTTGCATGTCTGGTTGACAATTGCAGATAGTAAATACTGTAGGAATTGGTGAGCTTTGTTCTTATTTTCGCATAATATTAACTTCCACTTTTTTAAATTTAACAGCTTGTTTTTATTTTGTTTTCACTTAACCCAATATGTAAAATATGTGCTAACAGATTCTCTTCACAGCTTGGATCAAAAAAAAATAAAATAAAATCACAGATAAATCCCAAAACACCATTTAAAACCTCTGAACACACTTCATTACTGGTGTTTGGGTTACCCAATAATGAAGCACACTTATCAAATAGGAGTGGACTCTTGAGATTAGAGCTGCAGTGATAACATTCCATATCATTTCTGCATTTCTCTTGTATTCTAATTTCAATCAAACAAGAGGTTTTCTTCACAATGCCATAATGCCGAGGCATGATGCAAGACCCTTGTGTTTTAATTTAAAAAAAAAAAAGAAAGAAAAAAAATATTTAGAAATCTTATTTCACTTCAAGTGCAATGAATGTAGGAATTTAATATTTGCAGAAGGGTGTACAATATTCTACAATTATTCTCTTGTAATGACATCTAATGAATTGTTTGTGCTTGTTTCATATACTTACATTTATAAAACTAGATTGTATTTATTTGTTCCATTTGATTTCATTTGCTCTCAATGCTGCATTGGTAATAAACTAAATATAACCATAAGGTTGATGCAGTTTGTCACAATAATGTCATTACAGTTGATTACATATGATTACAGTCGATAAAATATTTCATGTTCAATAAAGTGCAAGTGAAAAAGGAAATGCCAATGCAATGCAAAATGTAAATAAATGATGAATATCAACTAAAAACAGGGAAAGGGATTTAATGGCATATGCTCACAAATAGATTTCAAACTAGCAGCATGGGTTAAACCTTGGTCATTTGATCAGAAACCCTCTGGCGTTTTAGAGCAGTATAGTGGTGCATGGATGTGACAGAACCTTCCCCTCAAAGACAAAAATCAAACCACCCAAACGACCCCAGGGACTCAGAGCAGGCTGAGCTGAATGTTCTCTGTAGAACTTTCCAGTGAGTGATGGGTATTCAGTGCCATCAGTGGTGACACTTGAGTGATCTAGCAGACCGTCATTCCCAATCAGTGTGGTAGTACAGGTGTCAAGCCCAGACACTTTAACACACAATGCAGACTGGGGCTCAGTTCAAAGTTTGTGATTTTATGCTTCAGGACGAGTCAAATGTGAACATGGGCTTCCCCTAGCTTGATTTCTGGTTTTTTTTGTCTTTAATTCCTTCCTACCATTCCTTCTTTTCTTTCCAACCATGCTTTTTTCCCCCCACACTCTTGTTCTTCTTTTTTATTCCATAATCCCTTCCTGCCTTTCTTTACCTTTAATCCGGCTTTTCCCCATTCACTTCTATACTTTCATTCTCCCATTTCTGCTTTTCTTCCTTCCTTTTTGCTTTTTCATTGCTTCCATTCCTTTTTCCTTCTTTCATGAGGGATGCACTTATTTCCAGGGATTTCAGAACAGTGTAACAGATATTGCGTCATCGGGCAGGTGTGGCCTATTTGATAATCTAACCCTAACCCTAACCCTAACCCTAGTTTTTGGTTGTTTATTAGTTTTTTGAAAATATCTTAATAACTGTAAGATAATAAAGCATAATAGATATTAAATATAAAAATTTTCCAAGACCTCCAGAAACACGCCCATTTTACATCATGGTAACGAAACCCCGGGAATTTAGTAAATGCCTCTTTCATGACCTCTATTTTCCTTTTCTTCCATTATCCCTTCTTCACTTCAATACTTTTACATCCTCTTCTATACATTTGTTTTACATTGTCAGACTGTATATGACCGTAGAAAGGGCATTATTCATAATAACACTGTCTAGTGTTTATAATTTATAATCACACCTTCCAGTGTCACCCAAATGAGGATGACATTGCCTTTTGAGTCTGGTTTCTCTCAAGGTTTCTTCCTCTTCTATCTAAGGGAGTTTTTCCTTGCCACTGTCACCAAACCTCAGGGTTGAACATTGGTGATAAATACAAACACATTTAAATACAAGTCTAATATTAATCTCGAATCTCTGTATAAATATTTGTATAATATTTTTGTACTTTTTTACAATATTTCTCATGTTCTGTAAAGCTGCTTTGAGACAATGTCCATTGTTTATATATATATATATATATATATATATATATACTTTTATCCATCATTCATTCTTTTACATTACTTCCTTCCATTCTCAAACACCGGGAAGCAAAATATTTAATATATTTTGTTTCATCCTTTTAATTATAGATAAGTATCATTATAAAATAGAGTGATTTTTTTCCTCATAACTTATTGGAATGCATGTGAGTATGTTGTGAATCAGTGAGTGGGTAGAATTGTTATATAATCAAGTCAACAGAAATGTTCAGCAGTATACGTTAATCATGCCAGAAGAAGGCACTAATAAGCGGTTGACAAAATTGCATCACTGTTGTACATATTCTACAATTCACTTCTAGGCATAGGACAATTTTTTTCTAGGCAAAAATGACCAATTGCAAAGCTTAAAAGCAATCCTGTCACAGCTGGCTGACATTTTAGCAGGCTATTATGGAAAGACATGCATGCTTTTAAGATGGGGATTTGAGATGCATAATATGGTGATGCAACATTGACATGATAAAAAATCCAGATTGGTACTGTAGGACTCGATGACTTCTTACATTGCAAATTGCAAACATAAATGTGACCATAGGGTTCCAGGTGAGAATGTTTTGGCACTTGGGCAGTTGTCCGTTGGATGTGGGAATGTACTAGCCTGGCGGTTAAGGTGTTGGGCTACCAATCGGAGAGTTGTGAGTTCAATTCCTACGTACAAGAATAAGACAGCATTTCACCAGTCACAGCATCTCTACCCTGGCTTCCAGACAATCGATTTTAATATTTTATTTAATATTTTAGTTTGTTCTCAAGGCACTAAATTGTCTGGATGCACAGTAATCAGCATATGATTAGTTTATATAATTCAGACAGGGCACTTCAATCTACTAATAAATTACAGGTAACTGTCCCACATCCACAGTAAAATAAAAACACAACGTTCTTAGTTGCTGCCACTAGACAACATCTGTCTCAACTACTGACCAATTTATATCTTTTTTGTCAGTATTTGACCCTTGGCATTTTACATTATGTGCCCACTTAGTCATTAGGGAGACTTCATTATCTTTTATTGTTTGTGTAACATTACCCTGTCTTGTGTCTTCTGATTTGACACTTTAATCTTAGACGTTGGTTAGCTTCCACTGTTTTAAATGTGCTGTAGAAATAAAATTTAAATGGAAAAAAGACAAACAATTGCAGTATTTCATTTTTATCATCCAATCGATTAAACGTTAATCCCATACTAAACCTTCTTAATGACCATGAACTGATAAGTTTTACATAAAAACTTTGTATAGACTGACGTCTCATTTAAAACTGAAGTGCTGACTAGACATGTCCTCCTGCCTTTCAGGACCAGTTCCTCCTTACTTACATTTTTGCTCCACACTGTTTATTTTTGCTGAAAGATGCCCTAACAGCACTCATTTTTCTGCCTGAAAGCTAATGATAGCATTTTTGGCATGAGCTTTTTTTTTGCTCAGCAGTACTTCTCTAATGATGTCACCTGCACACATTTCTCCCACTACCGTATACTGTCTGTAGTTAAACATTTCAGCAGGTCTTCAAGGGAGCATTTTAAACTTTTTAATTAGACAAAAGAATACATTTAACATGAGGATAAATATGTTAGAGGATGGGCTAGGAAACAATCTACAGTATACACAGCCATCGTTACACAAATACAATGTATTTGTACTTTGAACTACTGTTGCACCGGTCAGCTTTGTGGTCAGGCCTTCAACAGCAACCATTTGAAGTCTTCAGCAGGAAGGAGTTTGGTCTGTGATGATCTTGGAAATGACGCTGACACATTAGTTTCTCGGGAGCTCTGGGTTGGTTAATTCCACTGAACTACAAAGGACATTATTTACTGTACATTATCATCCAAATACGGATGGGTTCAATTCTGATTCTGGTTCCTCTCAAGGTTTCTCCCTCATATCATCTCAGAGTTTTTCCTTCTCATCGTGACCTCAGGCTTGATCATTAGGCATATATAGTAAATTAATAATAAACTTTTATATGTTTTATTCTGTTTCAATACGTATGTACTGTAAAGCTTCTTTGAGATGACCTGAATAATTAAAAGTGCCATACAAATAAATAAAAATAGTACAAGCATTGGGAATCCCTACAGCAATTCAACTCTTGCTGCTAGCCAGTGATGACTGGACCTATAACTAGATCAGTACTGCTAGATTTAGTCATGTAGTGTTTAATTTGTTTGAATTTCAGTTGTCCTTTAGACCTCTTGCTCATTGTTAGCCATTTTTCCATATAGAACACTATAAAGAAAACACTCTTATCTGATCAGCATGCATTCCACTGCTCTCCATTATAATGAGAATTTGATAACAGCAAAGTTATTAGATTGCTATAAAACATTTGCTCTCCTTCCAGTGGCTAACAGGCTTTATCCCTTTCAAAATTTGCTATTCCTTTCCTAATTTACTGATGCCATCAGAAGAAGGGTTTCTTAGTGTGCAAACCAGAAAATCTGCCTCTAGAGACTAATCTGTCACATGTGAGTAGGCATAGTAATAGTTTAATAGATGCATTAATGATTAACACTTTGATTTTGTTCAGGATGTTTGTAAAATATCTGACTGTCATCGAATCATGTGTGAAGGTAGTTGCACTCTCTACCCAGCCACCTTTGACCATAATCTCAACATGCACATTGCAGGCCTCTGCTTATCCATCAACTCCTGTCCATGAGCAAGACTCACCATATCTTTGATGGCTTGACAACAAGCTGTGTTATTCAAGCTATATACTCTTGAAAAGAAGAAAGATGGAAGTATATTGGCTCCTGTCAGAATTGCATGCTTCACCATGGAAAGGCGATTTCTGTCAAAGGAAGATTATGAAATGAAAGACTGCATTGCCTTCCATTTCTCTGCCCTATGAAAGGAAAATTAAACCAGGAACTAAGGACTGTGGAAGACACGGATGAGTGACAATGAATGGGAAGTAATAATACAAGCAGGACTGAATGAAAAATATTATCAGGGTATGTTAATGTTTTTTTTTTTTTTTTTTTTTTTGTCTTAATCAATCTCAATGAAATCATTGAGTGGCCTAAAATTTCTTAACCTCTTCCAAGATCAACCACCTAGCCAATTCCAAATCATTGTCAGTGATTTACATGAGATTTATGTGCTAGTAGAAACAAACAAACAAACAAACAAACAAACAAATAAATAAATAAATAAATAAATAAATAAAAGTCACCCTAGATAGGCTTTCAAATATAGTTGTCATCACCAGTATTTATTACATTAAACAAACCAACCAAACCTGTGAAGTAATTGAAGTGAAAGAATGAGTAAAAAAATGTTTTTTTTTCAGAATCTGATAGATTTATAGAAAAATGTTAAACATTCATTCATTCATTCATTCATTCATTCATTCATTCATTCATTTTCTACCGCTTATCCGAACTTCTCACATGTTTATGCTAAAAAAAAAAACAAGAAGTGCTAGAATAGTTAAATATGTATATATTAATATAACAGGATACATTTGAAGTATTGCTTAAAAACTTAAAAATGATACAATCAGGAGCATATTTTATGCTTATCCTTCAGTCACATACGTAAGCTGCCGGTGTCTACGGCATGAATACATATCTATTAACAAGTTTGAAATTGAACCTCATCAGCTACGATAATTAAATACCCGGTGTAACTTTTCACTACTAAAACAAACTCTACAATAATGACTCAATCATGTTAGATTAGACCTACTACTCAAATAATGAGGTAAGACTAACCACATTTGTCTAATGGCCAGTGTTCTTGACCCATGGGTATTTTTTTTCCACATGAAACTCTTAATTGAGCCTCATATATTTATCAGACGAGTAAAAGTGATATTAAAAATCTGATTCAGCTAAGCTCAGAAGACAAGGTGTTACTTTCCTGTTATCTGTAAAAAAAGATCCTCACTACTACAAAAATAAGGGGGAAAATACGCTGAACATAAAATGGTATAAAAGGGAAAGTGGAGAAAAATGAAGCCATGACAAATCAGAATCAATTATTTAACAAAGCTGTGCTATAAAATATTAAATTGATGTAGGCGCACTCACTCGTCACAGAACATGAGGTATGGTGGGAAATTGCTCGTCACCATCTGATACTCAACTAGAATTTGACAAGGGGTTTGGTAATTGAGGAAAAAATCATGATAGGACAAAAGAGATGTGTGTGTATCCATCAGCTAATAAAAGCAGCTGGTTAGTTGGAATACATTTGGAAACCAAGATGTTTTTGTTGCTTGCCTAAATACAATTGGTCACCAGTAAAATCCTCTCCATTTTTGCCTGACCACAATGATGAAATGTTCCTGCTTCACTGATAAATGAAAGTAAAGATAAATGCTTTGTAAATTATCTCAGCAGCATGCATACATTTGATACATACTCCACATTCTGGCTTTGTTTTGATTCTTTGCCAATCCAATTACAATTACTTGAGTGGCCTATGTCTTGGCTTAAAAGAAGATGCATGTCTTTTAAATGAGTTCTACAGACAGTGCATTAAAATGCAGCTGGACTGACTTGATCACCAGAGTCACTCAGACCAAATCACTCATGCTGACAACAGTGAAGAATATTCGATAATCAAGCCTATTGCATAGTCAGCCACATACTACTTATTAACCAAAAGGGCCTGTAGTCTAAGGATAGAGAAAAATGCAGGCATCATTTCATTTTGCTATGATATGACTCTGTGGGTTTCTTGTCTTTTGTCAATAGAGGAAAGACTGATTCCAGTTTTCAACAAATAAATAAATAAATCCAGCTATTAATACTAGCTTGAAACCAAGCTGCTATTAGTAAACGGCGATACCCACATATAATATTCTTTAAGCCATTTATTTTTCATCCAGAACTTAAAACTTAACTATTCTGTACTGCAGCCTAACATAAGAGTTATCATTAAGAGTTGTTACCATCATTAAGAGTTGCTACCATCTCAGGCGTCTTCGGGCATCAAGGCAGGATACACCCTGGATGGAGTGCCAACCCATCGCAGGGCACACACATAATCTAATTCACTCACACACTCACACACTACAGACAATTTTCCAGAGATGCCAGTCAACCTACCATGCATGTCTTTGGAACGAGGGAGAACATGCAAACTCCACACTCCACGGGGAGAACATGCAAACTCCACACACACAAGGCGGAGGCGGGAATCAAACCCCCAACCCTGGAGGTGTGAGGCAAACAGGCAAACATGCTAACCACTAAGCCACCGTGCCCCCCGCATTTGATTTCTCTTAAATAGAATTTACCAATAGCATTACTTAATTTACTTTTGTTCATGCCGTACTTTGTTCCACAATAGTTATTTCATCACTGTTCAATGTTCACAAGGCAAGTTAGTTCCTCTTATCACTTACATTACTGCAATCATCAACGGTTGTCATTTTCCAGACTCTTTTCTCTTGCTTCAAGCTAATAACGTGCAAGTTGTTGTGTCTTGGCTCTTTGGGGTTGTCACAGCAGATTATCCGAACCATACATTTGGCACAGGTATTGCACCAGACGCCCTTCCTGACAATCCTACATTTTTATCGAGGTGACCATGATCTCCGTATCCTACGACTGCCCCATCATGGAAATAAGCCAATAATATACATGAGATTTAAAAATAAAAATGCATAAATGTTAAGCATAAATGTATAATGTTAAGTAAAATGCATACATGTTAAGTCCCTGTGAGTTAGCCTTTACTATACAAATGATAATGTACTAAAACAAGTACAGTACATTAACATAAACCTGTCTTACAGTCCATGCTACTGTCAGAGCTGTCCTGTTAAAATGAATAAACATCTGACCAATCAGATATGAGAACTCAACAACAACAACAAAAAAATTCGGTTCCAGACCTTCAGCTGCCCCAATCACTCATGAGGTCATATGTTATTGAACTTGATCAAAAAGTAGAACAATGCAAGAGTACAAGAGTCAGTCGATTTGAACACCCAGTCACATATGATTTTTGAGGGCTTGGCCTGTTATGTTTTGCTCCTGGAGACTGAATCATCCTCCTTCTTGATTGATGAGCATAATGAAGAACACAAAGCTGACTGCTGTACAGATCCCCATGACAGCACTAAAGCTGCACTCAGCACAGCAAATCACCAGGTTTACAGTGAGTCACCTCACAGTGATCTGCCATTCGCTCTGCCTGAGGTGGAGAGCTGACTGGCACCAGACTCCCATGAGCAGCCATGGACTGACCCAGCATGGCAGCTTCTATCCCAGGAGGACAGAGCAAGTGCATGCTGCACAAATCCATCACCTTTCGGCTAGAACTGCCTCCACGATCCTGAGAGACTACGGAAGGGATGGAAGTGTCTGTCAAGAACTGCTGCAGGTGAGAAAGTGTGGCATGTTGAAAAGCTGTCCCACAAGACTTGTGGAAAGTTCAAACTGTCAACATAACATGGGAACTGCTCATGTCTACTATTCTTGCTGTTTTTTTTTTCACCTCTTCATCAAGTAAGAAATGCAAATAGACATCATTGAGCTGGTAACTGAGAAAGACTTATTACAGCACACTCTGTATAAGAGGATCTGGGAAATGCTGTAAATGTAAATCCTGTTCGTAACAAATAAATAAGTAAATACCCTCATTTACCCATAGCACATTATACAAATCATCCTTCTTGGGAGCTTCTAGGAAGACTACAAGCTGTATGAATGTTTGAAGTAAGTTCACTTTAACACCGGGGCTCATTTTTCACTAATTTATATTCATCACTAATGTAGTACACAGTAATGTTTGAATCAAACTGAGACATTAACTAAGCTGTTAATCACCCCTTTATGTGTATATGCACTTTCTAAAAGACATATTGCAGTGCAGTGCCAATATTAAAGTGGGCCTTGAACATCAGTATTTGCCATTCTGGCAGATGCCTCAATGTGATTTGGTGATCTCTGAAGCTCAAGGTTTTATTTTGAAATATCTTGGCAGTATCATATTGCTCCTGACAGGGCTACTTATCAGAAAGACATACGTGCAGTAGTGTATTGTAAGTACATTAATGCACAAATTCAGCATTGTCTAAGAAGTACAGAGTTCAAGAGAAAAGGTGAGAGTGCTATTTACCAAATAAGTAAGATACAAGACAAAAAAAAAATAATAAAAGAACATTTGCCTTGGTAATAATATGATAATAATTGCCTTCGTAATAATGAAACCATTTAAAATTTTATTTTAGAAAAAGAAAAAAAAAATTAAATGGTTTCATTATTATAATTTTATAATGAAGATTCATGGGCCAAAGCAAATGTCCTTTTACAGTATTTTATTTATTTTTTTCTTGTATTTTACTTATTTGGTAAATAAAAAGACATTTGCCTTGGCCCATGAATCCTCATTATTACATTATAATAATGAAATTATTATTTATTTATTTATTTTTTTAAATCATTTCAAATTTTATTTTAGGAAAAGAAAACAAATAAAATAAAAGTGTGTTTTCCTGAAAGTGCCCCTCTATTTTGCACCTGAACATAGCTTTATTGTATGTATTCCAATTTGGTTCATGAGACAACCACTACTGTAACAGATTTATATAAATGTATACTGGACTATAGAGTTTGTTATTGCTTATAAGCATTTAATTAATTTATGAATGATAAAGATGCCATAATATAAAAATTATTACATTCAATTTCAGTAATTGCTTTATACAGGTCCGGATGAGGACATAAGGTTATCACGCAAAACTTGAACAAGAACGCAGTAAGAGTGAGCAATACTTAACAACCATGCACATTTTATCACCCTAAATTATTACAGAGTCTGTTTTTTTTTTGTGTTTGACAAGGTTCATGATTACCATAATGTGACAATGAAGTGTCAAGTACACAAAGCTACAAAGCCAGCTGTCATCATATTCTAATTTAAATCTGCCCAGAATCTGTAACAAGACAACCTTATATCAAAAATAAATAAATAAATAAATAAATAAATCCATGACACCAAATTTGACAAATGCAATCTTCATGTCAGCCATCACTGGCTTTTATACATGTATACATACTACCAGTCATCATGACATGCATACGAAGGTATTATGCAGCAAACAACAAATACTTCCCTTAAATGTCTTACTAACTCTTTAGTTAAAAGCTGTCACTGTTCCACCTTTCCCTAAAAATCTAGCCCATTGATAAAAGCATAGATTCAGTTACGAAATGGTTCTACAAGAGCTTTTTTTTCCCCTATTATACAGATACAAGTACAATCCACACATTTGATCACCTTTTAAGTTTCTGCCATGCACAAGCTTTCCACTAGCAAACAAGTAGGTGGACAATGATAGCCTCTTGTATATTAAAGATTATAGTGATTATATGTTGTGAAAGTGTTTACAATTTAACTTTGTTTTACATTACAAAATCACAGCCTTCCTGCAAACCCCTCTGTTTGTCTGAGTAATAGCATAAAGTCAGTGCATGTGTTTATAGACAATGCAGTTCAAATGTTCTCAAATCCTTTTATGTTCCATCTGGATATATTCATATTTCAAATGCAGTCATCATTAAAACATTTTTTTTTAAATTAAAAAACAAGAAAAAAACTGCCTGTTGAAAATTCATTTCTTTTTTTAGGTAACAGATGAAGCACTTCTGTAAAGCTATTTTATGCAGATTTTCATAGATTCAAAGATTAACTTTAAGACTTTTTCTTGATAATCGCATAAGCATCGACATAGCTTACATGCTCAGCACTGTGCAGGTAAAACAAGTTTCTGTTTCTGGTCTGTATTATAATGCCACAGTACACAAGGAAAATACGATCCTATGTGCTTTTGGTGTTCTGTTGATGTTTTTATTACAGATTCTCAGAAATGTCTCAATATACCTTATGTTTCATGTTCATTTCTGAGGCTTGTGTAGAACTCAGATAAAGGACAGCAAAGCCCTCACAATGATGGCACCTTCCGAACTGAAATGACCCATAATTTGCACTCCTGTCTACCTTATCTCCAATCGTGGTTGCTTAGATATGAATATCTAGGGAAGGCTTTATAGAAACATACAGCATGTTAGACACTATACCACCTTGGCTAATGTTGCAAAAAAAATAAAAATAAATAAATAAATAAAATACAAATACAACCAAGTAAATAGGAAAACATCTAATAGTAATGTTAATAGCATATATATATATATATATATATATATATATATATATATATATATATATATATATATATATATATATAAAATAAAAAAATAAAAAAAAAACTGCATGAGATTCTCTACAAGGACTTTGAA